>NC_136764.1:7500-67500 GCF_947034865.1 Barbatula barbatula
CCGGTCAATGAGCCACCAGGGCCCTACGTCACCCTGCCACACATTAATAAAGGATAATGTAGGCTATATAGTTTTTTCATGTGTACATGCATTTTATTTGACATCGGTAGCACACACTGTGGTCATCTTTCCAAATTCTAGTTCCACTTCACTGGATCAATAACTAAAATGTACTTGACATTCATAAAAAAGTTACAAGACCACAATGGTTTTGGAATATTTTTCTTTTATTATTTTGGTGTCATCACTTGTCAGCTTGGAGCTTTGGAGAGAAAAAAGTATGATTATTAATACGTTGTGTTACAGTCATGGTTACAGTATGACTTCTCTTTCTAGTTTCTGGATTTCCAGTTCTAGTTTCCTCGGTGTCTTGCGTTTAATTTGCATCTCAAGGTCCATGTCCTGCAGCTTTCTTTTGTTCACATCAATCTTGACTTCTGTCAGCTCGATCTGTTTCTTAAGATGCGTTGTGTAGAGATATCTGACAGTTTGTGAATTCTGTGAACACCTTTTAGTTAGCATAGCAGAATTTTGTATAATGTAAATTTACTTTAGGCAATACTCACTATGTTACCAGGCTGCTTATCAGGCTGCCTAATGTCAGGATCCTGTAACAAATTATATTTTCTATTAGTACCACTTCCTTGACTTTTTATCTATTATGAACTTATGAAAAAATGTGTCTATTGCAACAAAATTGACATGATACCTCGAGGCTTCTGGAGTCCAGCGACACAGTCTCATCATCAGCAGAAGTGCACTCCACTGCTGTAGATGTGGCTTCCCTCTGCCATATTCAATACTTGTAATGATATTTTTGACAGGACATGCAAAGCCTATGATTCAATAAAGATTACTCACCAGCAAATCTGGTGGCTCCAAAAGTGTAAAGGTGTTACCAGCCACTGCAAGGTAAGGCAAAGTTGCACAGTCCACATAAATATATATGGATTTCAATATTTTCCATGTGCAGTAGTATGGCAATAATGTACCTTGTATGAAGAGGTCAGTATCCCTTGCTGGACCAGAGTCAGTGGCTGTCCCTCCCTGGATCCCTTCAATCACTGGCTTCCCTTTATTTAAGTCCAGGGCCAGCTCCTCTGCTGTGGTGAAGTGTTGGGTTGGAGGGCCACCCCCCGTACCAGATATATGACTTTTTTTTATTTCTAAAATCAGACAATAAAATGTCAGCCAACATATCACCTATGTTCTTTGCAAACAAGTCACTTACCAGCAGGGTTCGAATTACGGGGGAGCTAAGGGAAGCTCGGCTCCCCTGAAAAGGACGTGGGCTCCCCTGAAAGCCTACTTTGAGACATTTAGGGGGAGCTCTAAAATACTGTCTATTTTTTGTGTCGCATATAGATTTTGATTTTCTGTAAATTAAGGTTCCTGAAATAAATGATGATATTAAAAATGTGTCAATATTGTGTGTTAATTCGCTCATTACATTACTATTTCCGACCATCTGTCTCCACTAATAAATGCAATGCTGTGTCTTCTGCTGTGAGCATCCATGCGTGGCGGCGCTGCACAGAAATTAGTACGTTTACGTCACCACTTGAACTTCTCACTGAGTTGGTATTTGAATGTTAGCTAAACTTCAAGTTCAAAACATACTTTCGTTTTTTGGAACACTCTGTGGATACTAATAAGAATGTCAAAAAGAAAGCAGCCAAACCTCAGTCAATTTGGATTTACAAAACGAAGAGGAGTGATGACAGCGCACCAGCTACAACTAGCTTGCCGGTGTTACCGCCGCCGCCGCCGCTAAAAGTTGTTGCTAGTGACAGCACCAGCACCGAGGATAGCGAGACTTTAGCCCCAGAAACCACCGCTGCGACCTGCAGCGGACCAGGCGATCATGCAACACCTTTCAACTGGACAACAAAGCAATGGAGTTTAATATTTAATATTGATGTATTTTTTTATAATTGTTATGTGAGTTATTCTGTTTTTATCATGATTTGCATGATGTGGGCCTAAACATAGGTTGATTCAGAACCGTGGACAGAGCTGTTTGCCCTAACACTGACAACACTGACTGACGCTTGCCTTTTTGAAGTAAACGGTTTACTAAGTAAACAATAGGTTTACTGTAAACCTATTGTTTTAAATGCCCGAACATACATCAAAAGCGTTAAAGCTGGTCAGGGTCAGGGAGGATCGGAAAATAGGGCTCCCCGAAAGCCACTTTGTAATTCTAACCCTGCTTACCAGCCTGCAAAATATTCTTGTATTTAATCTTGACTTGCTGCCAAGTCCTTTTTTGGCCAGACATGTTTGTTCTTTAAGAGGAATGGATAGATACAAATTATTAAATAGATTAGATGGATAAAAAGAGCAAAAAAAAAGATTACAAATAGATAAGAGTAAAAAGATTATAGACACAAAAGAAACTAAATAGATCAAATAGATGCACATAGTGGGTAAGTGTTTGCAATTATTCTTTATTTTAAATGTATGTCAACTGGTCACATTTAAGGCAAAGTATACAATTATTTTTGAAAATGACAAGTAACTCCTTGAATTGTAATTATGCGGGTTTCAGTGGAGCACTGGTTATTTGGACTACTTACGTAATCAATCGGTCCGCTATTGTTTGCCATGCATTCTCTCTTTGTTTTATCACAGCAGCTGTATTGCCTTTTTTACATATTATATGTTTCACTTCTTCATAAGTTTCCATAAGAAGCTGTTGCTCATTAGGCGAAAAGTATGCTGCACGGGTTTTGTCCATTTCTGCATCAGTGATTCTTTGATCGATTTCGTGATCTTTTTAAGAATGCCGTGAACGTGCATTTGTCCAAACTATATACACCTGGCTTGACATATCCGCGCGTTCTCATCCTGGCTCAGCAAACGTCCAACGGATTAAGCCAGGATGCACTGATTAAACTAGGTCAAGCCGCGACTGTTCTATTATCCAAGCTTTCTTAATTCTACTTTTGTGCCCCAGGAACAACAGGTAATCCAGCAACAACAGGTCATCCAGGAACAACAGGTCATCCAGGAACAACAGGTAATCCAGGAACAACAGGTAATCCAATTCAATTCAATTCATTTCAATTTTATTTATATAGCGCCTTTCACAATTTGCATTGTTCCAAAGCAGCTTTACAGGGGAAAAAAAACGAAAAACCCAAGAAAGGGTAAAACACACTACATGGTGTTTTATATAATAAATCAAATTATTCTAGTAAATAATATCTAATGTCAGCATCTCCTGGTGATTTGCATTAAGTGAATGCTTGGCTGAAAAGATGTGTCTTTAATCTAGATTTAAATTGGGCGAGTGTGTCTGATCCTCGAATAATATCAGGAAGGCTATTCCAGAGTTTAGGTGCTACGTATGAGAAAGCTCGACCCCCTTTGGTGGATTTAGTTATTCTAGGTATTATCAAAAGTCCTGAGTTTTGAGATCTTAGAGAGCGTGATGGGTTGTAGTGTGATAGAAGCTCTGTTAGGTAGGTAGGGGCTAAACCCTTTAAGGCTTTATAAGTGATTAAAAGAACTTTAAAGTCAATACGATACTTAATGGGTAGCCAGTGAAGGGTTGATAACATTGGGGTTATGTGATGGTATTTTCTGGATCTGGTTAGAACTCTGGCAGCTGCGTTCTGAACTAACTGTAGTTTGTTTATTGATGATGCAGGACAACCACTAAGTAGCGAATTACAGTAGTCAAGTTGTTAGATTTATTTTTCCCATAGAGCAATAAGTCCACATAAATGAATAACTAAGTGTAACCTATGTGTGGTTTTCTTGCTCACAGCGGACAGCTGCCTAAACGTGGAGGAAGGGAATTTATTCTTAAACTAGAAACATTCTTTGTCTGACATGCTGTTTTTCATGCCTTGTTGGGTTGTAGCAAGTGTCTTAGTGTGCACTATATAAATATGTTTCTTCCCTATAGTTTCTATACCTTATTTGGTTGTAACAGTTGTCTTACTGTGCATTATATAAAGACGTGTCTTCCCTGAAATAAATGAGTTCAAAAGCTTGATGCTTCTCTGTGTCTTGTTTTTGTCCTCCCAGATCTGCAGAAGAATTCTCTTACAACATCCAACGTATTTATGATTTGAGATTTTAATGGTGATCCAAAACACAGAAAGTGTTAATGAGATTTAGTGTTCGAACGGAACCTGACGATTTAACAATTGGGGGCTTCGTCCTGTTTACTCATCGGTAATCCGGGGACCTAGACATAACTCTATGTTTTGAAGACCGCGCTAGACTGAAAGACGTTCTACGGGTTCCAGCAGTATCACACAGGTGAGAGTTTTTTTTATAACCTTCCTGTGATATACTGTTGATGGCAGTTTCCGCACGTTTGTGATGGGTTTCTGCAGTTACGTGTGACACTCCGTGACGTAAATCGAGGGCCAGATTACGTCCTAGTAGGCGAGAGGCACACAACGCGCGTATTTTTATTTATATTTATTTATTGACTTTATCACTTAAACCTGATAAGTAACAAAACAAAAAGAGAGTTGGATTTTGTGAGGGGAGTTTTCGTCTTTTTCTTATTTTTACTTTTCTTATCTAACATTTCTTTTATTCATTCGTTGAGTATGGGACAAGACATATCTAAACCGCTACCAGCTGAAACGCTGGTAGATTTTATGTTCAGAAATAACAAAGGGTATTGGACACAACCATTTGTTGATAATTTGGCTGGATGGTCGGAACGCACCGGACCACAAATTGACAAATATCCCAGATTCGGTTCTTTTAAAAAAGATGATATGGAGTTAATGACATCCATGATTAAAGGTGGATGGGGTGATCCCCAATGGAATTATGAATATATGTACGAATCTTATGGAATTTGGCAAAAAATGAGAAAAATTTGGAATCAAGGTCCCAAGCGTGTTGATAAATTGGACAAAATGTCGATCGATGCGCCGTCAACAGTACAGACGCCGCCACCTTATGATACAGCCGTGATTTCTGTCCAAACTCATGCGCACACCGCTTCAAATTTGTATCCCTCTTTGCTTTCATTTTCCTCTACTGGCCAACCCCCTCCCGAGTTAAACAAAGAAACTTTAAACACTGCCGCTCAGCCGTCAATGGCGTGGTTGCAGGAGGGTGCTAGAATTCTGCTTAAACCAGCCACACTGACGGACATTGATACTATATGTAGAACTCTGCCGAGCCCGAATAATTCAAATAAATTTGTAGATGTTTTGCGCTCACATACGAGATTTGCACAATTAGGTGGGTCTGACTATAGGGCAATCTTATTACGAGTTTTGGCTGATGATGTTACTGAATCGTCTCTTATTGTGGAAATCCCTGCTTTAAGTCTTGATAATGATGACTTGGATGGCACGGGTGTACAGAGAGACCCTCATGTATTTTGGTGGGCAAATCAGGATAATGTGACTTCATTTTTCAAGCAGGTTAAAGCGTTTTTAGAAACCCGTGCTCATGTCTGTAGGGATCTAACACATGCCACGACTACTAAACAAATTAAAGGCGAATCCGCTTCTGCGTTTGTTTCTCGTTTTAAGCGTGTGTGGGAAGAAGACGCTCGTATTCCAGTAAGCGGTGAAATGTCCTCGCTGTTCATAAATACGTGCTTAAATAATATGAATCCTGATTTGGCTCGTTTGGTTCGTATAACAACTGCAAATTTGATGCAACAAACTGTGGAAGATTTTTGCAAACGCATTCGCGAGTTAGATGCGTCTGGTGGTTTCACTTCTTTCCTGTTTAAACCGACACAGGAAGTTATGCTGGCAGCTTCTCAACAGCAAGTGGCTGCAGTGTCGGTGCGTACCAGAGGGAACCAAAGGGGCGGAGCTCAATATCATCGGGGCCCGCCTCGGGGAGGTCTTAAAAGGTCTGGGGTGTGTCGTTATTGTGGTAAACCAGGCCACTGGGAGAGAGAGTGTACATTGAAACAGGAACATGACATCGCACGTCTTCCTCGAGCACCACAATTAAACCGGACTCAGGCACCATTGAATGGGAGTGGTTCTGCTAATCAATATCAGGTGTCTTGGGTGAACAAGAGGGATGAACAAAATAATCCAAAACATGTTTAGGGGTGCCCACGGAGCGATTTCAGTCCAAATGCACAGTCAATGATTTGTTTTTCTTTTAGCAATCGCACGGATGAACTACCCATTGTAAATTTAGAAGTGAGTGGGGTAGATTACTCATTTTTAATCGACACTGGTGCTACGTGCTCATCTATTTCTGCTAAATTTTATGAAGGGCCAATCACAAATCGTACTATGCGCTCTGTTGGGGTTTCAGGGACTGAAGTAATTTGTCATATGACTCCTGCCATTGAGGTCAGGGCACTAAACCATATGCCTTTCTTTCACAAATTTGTAATTACTCCGAATTCACCATTGAATCTTTTAGGCAGAGATCTCATGCATAAACTTGGCATTGAGATTGTGTTTTCAGACAGCTCTGTTCATTTTTCTTTGCTTTCAGATGTCACTGATGTTACTATGGAATTACTGCCACACTTCATGAGTAATGATGAACCACAACCGTTTACATTCAACATTTATGAGGTAAACCCGACGTTGTGGTCACAGTATAGAGATGAATCAGGCTTTGTTGGTATACCCCCTTATAAGGCGAAATTGATCACACAGAAGCCTGTGTATATGAAGCAATACCCATTGTCACCTGAAAAGGTTGAGGGTATTCAACCAGTGATAGATAATTTTTTGACACAAGGGGTTATTGTCCCCACTCACTCACCCTACAATACACCAATCAATCCCATCAGGAAAGCTGACGGAACGAGTTGGCGTTTGACACAAGACTTGAGGGCTATTAATTCATTAGTAATTCCTCTGGCCCCGATTGTGCCTGATGTGCCTACTATTCTGAATTCTATACCACACAATCACACACACTTTACAGTGGTGGATTTGTGTGCAGCCTTCTTCTCTATCCCTGTCCATGCAGATACTCAGCCGTTGTTTGCATTTACATTTAAAGGTGCGCAGCTGACGTGGACACGCCTTCCTCAAGGATTCATTGATAGCCCAGCTGTTTTCTCCGCTGCAGTGAAACGTGTTTTGGACACAATAACTGATCTGCCATTCACAGTATGTGTCCTACAATATACAGATGACATTTTGATCTCCGCTACAACTGAGGCTGACTGTATGCAGGCCTCGATTGTTGTTTGCAATGTCCTTGCAAGTGCAGGATTTAAGGCCTCGAATGACAAACTGCAGTGGGTGCAACCTAAAGTCCATTACCTAGGCCACGTCATTTCACCGGGCCTGAAAGCCATTTCAGCTGAGAGGGTGCAGCTGATAAAGACTATACGAACTCCTGAAACTGTGACACAGCTACAAAGTTTTTTGGGGTTGGTGAACTATTGCCGTGCATGGATACCTGACTGTGCGTATCATGACAAAGGCCTACGATGTCTCATTCAACATGGCATGGGTCCGAGGGACTCATTGAACTGGACTTCTGAAGCGGAAGAACATTTTGATGCATTGAAGATTGCTATCACATGCGCTCCTGCATTGGGGCTACCGGACTATACAAAGCCGTTTCACTTGTATGCGGGGGAGGCTATGGGTGTAGCACTGGGTGTTTTGACACAAGAGCATGGTGGCAAATCACGTCCTGTTTCTTATTTGTCCAGGCACTTAGACCCGATTGTCCATGGTATGCCTGCATGTCTTCGTGCTGTGGCTGCAGCGTCAGAGATGGTAAGAATGGCTGAAAGAATTGTTTTATCACATCCATTGATTTTATATGCCACTCACCAGGTGGGTGTTATTTTGCACAATTTGAAGACACAGCACATGACGGCCCAGAGGAGATCTGGCTATGAAGCAACGCTGCTAGCCACAGAAAATTTGACCATTAAGCCCACTTCTGTTCCTAGCCAAGCTATTCAGTCGCTGTATGGCTTATCCACTTTGATAACTGAAACTGTACCTCATGATTGCTTGAATGATATTGAGCGCTCCACTTCGGCCAGGGTCGATCTGAAAGATACGCCCCTGGATGGGGGGGAGCATTTATATATAGATGGCTCATGTTCAAGACCGTCTGATGGAGTGTATCTGTGTGGATATGCCATTGTGACACAGAGGGGTGAGAGGGTGGAGGCATATCGCCTGAACCATAACTCAGCACAGGCTGCAGAATTAATTGCATTAACAAGAGCCTGTGAGTTAACAAAAAGCAAAAGAGCCACCATTTATACAGATAGCAAATATGCATATGGGGTAGTTCAAGATTTTGCCCAAACTTGGGCTAGACGAAATTTTCAGACATCTGAGGGCAAACCAATATCACATGCAGAGTTGGTGGGAGATTTATTACAAGCAGTATTGTTGCCATCTGAACTAGCTGTAGTAAAGGTCAAGGGACATGCGTCAGGAGATGAACCAGTGGCTGTTGGTAACCGAAATGCTGATGAAATGGCCAAATGGGCCGCAGAACATGCAGAATTTTCCCCATATCAGAGAGCGCAGAATAGGGACGTAGAAACAGTGATGTTTGCACATATATCATGCGTTCCTGACATAGATTTGAAAATTTTGCAAAGTCAACCCACACAGGGAGATGTGAAACATTGGGCAGAAAATGGATGCGCTCCAGATGCTAACGGTTTGATAAGAGATAAAAATGGCAAAATTGCATTACCAAAGCTGTCTTTGGTGGTATTGATAAGACATTACCACGGTATTTCACACAACAGCGCATCTAAAGTTATACAGATGATTAATCGCTTGTATTGTATACAGGATACAGCAAAAATGGTCAAGCTAATTCTAGACTCATGTTTGATATGCGCCAAAACAAACCCTCACAGAAAAACAGCACATGACGCGTTACCATTTCCAGAAGCACCTTTTCAGTGCCTTCAAATTGATTTTTCTCATATGCCAGCGGTCGGAAATCTAAAATACATGCTAACTATCGTTGATAGGTTTTCAAAATGGCCTGAAGTGTTTGCATGTGTGAAGGAGGATGCGAAAACAGTTGTGAAAATACTGTCGAAAGAAGTGATACCTCGCTTCGGCATTCCCAGGACTATCGAAAGTGACAACGGGACACCTTTCACTTCGAAAGTGACCAAACTATTGGCTAAATCGTTATCCATAAATTGGCACTATAATATACCCTATCATCCGCAGTCATCGGGGGTGGTGGAACGAACACATCGAACAATCAAAGATAAGATCACAAAAGCCTGTATGGAAACATGCAAGAAATGGCCAGATGTGCTACCAGCCGTATTGGCAGAAATAAGAATGACCCCATCCTCAACGACAAAATACTCACCATTTGAGATTTTAATGGGTAGACCTTTCCCGACCCCTTGGGTCAAAGGTTGCGCAGGCGTTTCTTCCCTAGGTGACATGGAGGTGATCCTGGATGACTACGTGATTTCCCTAATTGATAAACTGAATTCTGTGTGTGCTGATGTTTCTCTTTCTCTCCCTATTCCGTCAGATAAGCCCACCCATAATTTCGTTCCAGGCCAACAGGTGCTGATTCGGAGTCTGAAACCAGTCGCTGTGGGGGAACCGAGATATCTGGGGCCAGCTGTAGTTATCGCGGTAACGAGAACTGGAGTGCTGACAGATCATCAACCGCAGTGGATTCACGCATCCAGGCTGAAGCATCTGCCAATATCTGCACTTCCAATTGACACTGTAGGGCCTAAGAATCCTGCCCAAAGTGTGTAACGGGGCACTGGTGAGAGGGCTTGTGCCAGACAGAAGATCCTCGCTCTTCTAGTGAGTGAGGGGGCCACCTGTCGGCTGAACATAGGGCCTGGGCATATTTTGCCCCATTGATAGCTTCCCGATCACCTCTGAAGGTTCCCCCGCTACACATTTGGGTCTAAATTGTCAAAAATGTCAGTCATATTTCTGATATTAATCCTGACTGGTGTACAAGCAATTCAATTGATAGATGATGCTGATTCATGGTTAGACCATGACGATCCACCACATTCATATGCCACAAACATGTGGTGGAGATTGGCTAATTACACCGTAAAGTCAAGTGCCATGAAAGGTAATTGTTATGTATGTACTTTATTACCACATAGTTCCCACTCTACTAGACTGGATGTAAATGTGCCGAAGTTGAAATACCATGTAGATTGTGTGTTGTCTGCAGTCACTCTGCTTCTAGATGTACACAAATGGCACTCTCCATTCAAATGTTTCAATCCTGATAATAGTACAGATAAGTTAATCGTGAGTATGGATACTGTCCCGCAAGTTGTATCTCCAATGGGCACAGTAATATCTGTGCCAAAGGGACTATGGTGTGTAGAAAAAAAAACTGAGGGAGAATATGAACTAGGACAGATCCCATTATCGCACTGTAAGGAGGTGTGGAATACCTCAACGGCTGGAGGATGTTGTTTAAATTGCCTATTAGCATACATGGATGGATATCCACTGATGAATAAAACTCAATGTCAACCCCAAGATGGGTTAGGATTGGGTATGATGAACACACAGTTAACTTGGAGACGAGCTAATTCCACAGCAAAAAATCATTGCTTGGAATATTGTAGGCCAAATATTCACAGCCACCCTCTCGTGCCTTCAGACAAAGGCACAAGAATATCAGCCGATTGGTGGTGGTTGTGTGGACACAGAGTGTACACAGCACTGCCAAGAAATTGGACAGGAAGGTGTGCTTTAGTAGAACCAGCAAACACAATAATAATAGTTGGAAGTCAACCAAAATTTAGCAGAATGAAAAGAGAGTTGTCTGATAGAGGTAAAACACCCGCAATCGCTAGATCAAACCCAGTGCCTGAAGAGCACAGACTATGGACACGATGGGAAAAATTTTGGGAATCTATTATTCCAGCTGTTGGAGTATCTGGTTTACAAATTGAGGTTGAAATAACCAGATATGAATTGATTAAATTTATGAATGACACCACTAGAATATTTGATAACATAAAAGAAGAAATGAGAGGGTTAAGATTAATGACGTTACAAAATAGACTTGTGCTAGACCAGCTAACAGCCTCTCAAGGTGGTGTATGTGTTATTGTTGGCGATAGTTGTTGTACCTATGTTCCAGATAATGATGCGGATGGACATTTGATCGACCAAGGCATTATGAACATCACAAAAGCAGTTGCGGAAATGACCAGTCGAGAGAGAAATAGAGATGACTGGGACTGGAGTTTGAATTTTTCCAGCCTGTTCCGTAAAATCGAACATTGGCTGATTTTAATCGTTATAATTATTTCATGCATTCTGGTTTTGCTTTGTTTATGGCCCTGTATTATGGCTATGATTCGCCGTGCATTAAAGTCATCTATTAGTGTGATTATGAAAGGGTACCATGTTGCTCAGGCAAGACCAGGGGAAAACATGACCACAAATCTAGATATAATGCAATGACAGAGACAGAATATCTGTTCTGACCAGATGTGGTCCTTGGATTAAGAATTTTCTTTACTATTTTTCATGTTTCCTTCCTGTATATCATGGGTATGGGAAAATATGTGGTAAGTCATAAATGACTTAAAGAGGCCAACTGTTAGATTTATTTTTCCCATAGAGCAATAAGTCCACATAAATGAATAACTAAGTGTAACCTATGTGTGGTTTTCTTGCTCACAGCGGACAGCTGCCTAAACGTGGAGGAAGGGAATTTATTCTTAAACTAGAAACATTCTTTGTCTGACATGCTGTTTTTCATGCCTTGTTGGGTTGTAGCAAGTGTCTTAGTGTGCACTATATAAATATGTTTCTTCCCTATAGTTTCTATACCTTATTTGGTTGTAACAGTTGTCTTACTGTGCATTATATAAAGACGTGTCTTCCCTGAAATAAATGAGTTCAAAAGCTTGATGCTTCTCTGTGTCTTGTTTTTGTCCTCCCAGATCTGCAGAAGAATTCTCTTACAACATCCAACGTATTTATGATTTGAGATTTTAATGGTGATCCAAAACACAGAAAGTGTTAATGAGATTTAGTGTTCGAACGGAACCTGACGATTTAACACAAGTCTTGAGGTCATAAATGCATGAATAAGCTTCTCCGCGTCAGCAACACACAGAATATTTCCTAACTTGGCAACATTTCTTAGGTGGAAAAAGGCTGTTTTTGTGACATTTGAGATGTGATTTTGAAATGACAGGTTGCTGTCTAATATAACGCCTAGATCTTTTACTGTATTTGTTGGAGTAACAGTACATCCTTCAACTTGCAGTTTATAATCAGAAATATTTGTTTTGCTTGTCTTTGGTCCGATAAGTAATATTTCTGTTTTATTAGAATTTAAAAGAAGGAAATTACAGGTCATCCAATGTTTTATATCTTCAATGCACTCTGCCAATTTGGATAGCTGGGAGGAATCATCTGGTCTTGATGAGATATATAGCTGAGTATCATCTGCATAGCAATGGAAGCTAATTCCATGTTTTTTAATAATGTTTCCAAGGGGAAGCATGTATATGGAGAACAGCACGGGTCCCAGAACCGATCCCTGAGGTAATCCATAATTTACTTGCGTTAAATTGGATGATTCCCCATTTAAATGGACAAATTGATGTCTGTCTGATAAGTAAGATCTAAACCATTCTAGTGCCTGTCCCTCAATACCGGTATAGTTGTGTAAGCGATCTAGAAGTATGTTATGGTCTACGGTATCGAACGCAGCACTAAGGTCAAGCAGGACCAGGAGTGAGATGTTACCTTTATCTGATGCCATAAGCAGGTCGTTTGTAATTTTAACGAGCGCAGTTTCAGTGCTATGATACGATCTAAAGCCTGACTGAAATTTTTCGTGCATGTTGTTATTTTGTAAGAAAGAGCACAACTGAGTACACACTACTTTTTCTAGTATTTTAGACAGGTATGGGAGATTTGAAATCGGTCTATAGTTTCCTAGTTCATTTGGATCTAAGTTTGGTTTCTTGATTAGAGGCTTAATAACGGCCATCTTAAAGGGTCCTGGGACATGGCCTAGATTAATTGACGAGTTAATAATGTTATAAATGGGCTCAATTGCAACAGGTAGTAGCTCTTTTAATAATTTAGTTGGTATGGGGTCTAGTAAGCAAGTTGTAGGTTTAGAAGTTGCGATAAGTTGAATTAAATCTTCCTGTTTTATAGGTGAAAAACCCTGTAGCCTTTCTTTTGGAGCGATGGTTGGTGCTAATTCATAGGACAGATTTGGACGTTGAGTTTTTACAATTTTGTCACGAATGTTTTCGATTTTCTCTGTAAAAAAAATCATGAATTCATTGCTACCGAGGTGCGGCGGAATAGCCAGGTCAGGTGGTGTCTGTTTATTTGTTAATTTAGCGACTGTGCTATATAGAAACCTTGGATTGTTTTTGTTGGTTTCTATGAGGTTACGAAGATGCTCAGCCTTTGCTGCTTTTAGTGCCTTTTTATAACAATTTGCACTCTCTTTCCACGCCATTTTAAAGACTTCTAATTGAGATTTTATCCATTTGCGCTCTAGTTTGCGTGTTTCTCTTTTAAGGGCGCGAGTGGTGCTATTGTACCAAGGTGCAATATTTTTTTCATTAATCTTTTTTGACTTCGTAGGTGCAACAGCTTCTAATGTATTAGAGAAAATAGTGCCCAATTTCCTGGTCATGACATCGAGCGATTCGTTATTTATTGGTATGGTTATTAAAGGAGTCAGATCTGGCAAGCTCTTTGCGAAGCTATCTTTAGTAGCGGAGGTGATTGTTCTACCCTGTCGATAACGTGTTAAAGGGCTGATTCCAGACGTGTGCAAAGTACCCGTTATAAGATAGTGATCGGTGACATCGTCGCTTTGAGGCATAATATCTATATTGGTTAGATCGGCTCCGTGAGATATAATCAGGTCTAGTGTATGATTCAATCGATGAGTGGGTCCTTTAATGTGTTGTATTACCCCAAAAGATTGTAGTAGTTCTGTAAACGCCAGTGCTAATGCATCGTTAGCGCTATCTACGTGGATATTAAAATCTCCGACAATTAGTATTTTATCAACGTTAACCAATAGGTCCGATAGGAAGTCCGCAAACTCTTTCAGAAAATCAGTATAGGGACCAGGGGGTCTATACACCGTAGCCAATGTAAAAGAAAGCAGTGTTTTTTTACTTTTGTTAGGAATAATTATGTTCAACGCAAGCACTTCAAATGATTAAAATTTATGCTCTGTTCTCTGAGATACAGTAAGAAAGTTTCTAAATATTGTAGCGACGCCGCCACCCCGACCAACCGGACGTGGCTCATGCATATAACAGTAACTTGGTGGGGTACACTCATTTAGGCCGAAATAATCATTTGGTTTAAGCCAGGTCTCGGTAAGACAGAGTATATCAAAACTGTTGTCCGTGATCATTTCATTTACAATAACTGCCTTTGAATTTAGTGATCTAATATTAAGTAGGCCAAAATGTATAAATTGGTTTTGGTTGTTTATTACATTGTCTTCAGGTTTAATCACGATCAGATTTTTTCTCTGACTTTTGCCAAAATGTTTACTTTGTAGTATTATTCGGGGGGGACATATAGTCTCTATATATTTGGAAACAGTAATATTTATAGCAGTTGAGGCGCACATACTATGGTTAAAGTTTTGACTTACCTGTGGGAGACATAGTCAACCGGTGCGTAGCGCCTTCGAGATGTTGTCGGACAGGAGAGCCGCTCCGATGCTACTGGGATGCAGGCCGTCGGGGCGGAAGAGCCTAGGTCGCTCCCAGAACAGATCAAAATTATTTACAAAGAGCAGCTTCTGTTCAATACACCATGACATCAACCATTGATTAAGCGAAAAAAGTCTACTGAACTTATCATTCCCTCGTCGGTAGGTAGGCAGCGGTCCTGATACGATAATCCTCGCTGTGGGCGATGCGTTGCGTACCGTCTCGATCAGACTCCTGAAGTCCCTCTTCAGGATCTCCGACTGCCGCATCCTGACGTCGTTCACTCCCGCGTGCAGCACGACAGCTTCGACGTTAGCGTTGTCCTTCAGGATCGCAGGAACATCCAGTACAATAACAGAAAATACAAGACAATGCACCACCTAAGGACAGAGGGAAACTGGAACTAGATAAAAGGGAGGCACTAATGAGGACTGATTACACAAGGATAGTGGCAGCAGGTGAGGAAAATGAAACACTAAGGGGAAGATAGACAAGGGATGGTGACAAGACTAAACACCAATGGCATGATTACGTGAGACAGGGCTGAGAGCTAGAAAACTCGAGACAGGAGGGACAGAGTCCTTTTTTAACAAGAAAAATGTCTTTCGAAAGCTATACAGATCGACTCCAGATGGCCTGAAACGTGTAGAAAAATGGATTCTGGGCGAATGATTTTTTTACATTTAGACCAACCTCCCCTTGTTTCTAACCCTAAATATTTGTTTCTAAAGCTATACACCACATCAGAGTCCTGCACGGGTTCGGGTACCCGCGGGTACCCGACGGGTGACCCGCAAATTTTGCTAGAACGGGTGAAAAATATCCAACTGTGTCGGATACGGGTGCGGGTCGGGTCGGACAAGGGGGAAACACGGGTCTAAAGACGGTTTTAAAACAGTCACGTGCAAACGTAAAAATATAGGCCTATGCATATTTTAACACATCCACAAGAATATGTCTGTATTTCAAGTTGATAAAATAATTTAAAATCCATATCAGTTTATTTATGCCCGCGCTTTCCCAGAACTCTCTATGCCTACTTTCACTTTTAAAAAATCACAACCGCGCGATCTGCCGGCAGTCGTCGAGATGGATCCTGAGGAGTTAAAGAAAAGAATAGCTAGTGGAGATTGTAAAGTTGTCGACAATACCTCATCAAAAATCAAGTCCAGTGTGTGGGAGAAATTTGGAGTTATCTCAGATGAGGAAAACAATATTGTGAAAGGCTTTGCTGCATGCAAAACCTGCCTAAAGGTTTTTGTATTCGATAGCCGCAAATGTGGAACTTCATCGCTGAGGAAACACGCAGACAACTGTGGTAACAAACCAAGCAGTTCTATCGAACAGTATTTTTCAAAGGGAACAGAACTTAAGGTGCCTCGTAGAGATGATAAGGACACCATAACCAGACTGTCTGTGAACTTTGTATGCAATGATATTAGACCCTTTGAGGCAGTACACGGAGAGGGTTTTTTTGCATTAGCACAAGGGTTGATAGATGTTGGTGCTCGAGCTGGTCGTGTGGATGCTAAACAACTACTGCCTGACCCTACTACGGTTTCTCGTGGAGTTAACAAATATGCAGAGGAGATTCGCCAAAAAATAATCCCAGAACTTAAAATGCAGTTGGGGGGGAGTAATGGAGCTGTTACCTTGGACATGTGGACTGACGACTACAGAAAAATCGGCTACCTTTGTGTTACTCTGCACTACATAAACAATAAGTGGGAGCTGATCGAACGAGTGCTCTGTACCTCTGAGTGGGACAGTTCACTGCGTAAAACGGCCGACAACATTAAACCAGCAATCGTCAGCGCATTGCGCAAATTTGGCATTGATGAATTCTACTCCAAACTGGTCTACGTGACAGATAGGGGCGCAAATATAGTTGCGGCCCTGCGTACAGTGACCAGATTGAGCTGTGCTGCCCATATTTTCAACACTGTCCTGTACACTACATTCAAACCATCCCAGGAGGATACGTATGGAGAAGAAGTAGCAGCTATGATTGACTCTGCCAAGTCACTGGTGACCTATTTCAAGCAGACCAACCTTCAGGCTCGCCTGAAAAAGACTCTTAAAAACTCTGTAGAGACTCGGTGGAATTCCCTGCATACAATGCTAGAGTCTATCAGCAGTCAATATGAAGACATCCGCACACTTCTGGAAGAGCGAAGGGAAGTTAACCGCCTCACAAACTTGGATGAAGAGGCTCTCTCCGACTTTGTTGCATTCCTGGAGCGATTTAAGGAAGCCACTAAAGCTTTAGAGGCATCGAAAACCCCGACGCTCCATCTAACCATTGTTTGGTATGAGCGCATCAGACGCCATTTGCAAGCTTCTTCAAATGATAGCATGACCATTTCCTCACTGAAGGAGAAATGCCTCAGTATTCTCCAGGACAAGTTCGACATTCATCTTTTACATAAACTTGCAATGTTACTGCATCCTAAACTGAAAAGTTTGAAGCTACTTGCTGACAGTAGTGAAGTGACAAGCGTGCACAGCGAGTTGCGGCGACTTGTGAAAGGTCAGTGTTAATGCAAAGTAGGCTACACAGCCTAGGTTCCATTATTAGACATAGCCAAACTTAACGTTACCTACATCTGCCTATACAATATATAACGTTATTTTGCACTGCAATGTTTGTTTGTTTGTTTACATTTATCATAGACCTCAAGGATAAGCGTGGAAGTCCAGAAACGGCAGTGCCACCGCCCCCCACTGGAGAAGCGAGTTCGAGTGTCGGCGGACACTTTATCAGACGTAGAAGATTCCAGTGACGAGGCCCCGCAATATCAGGACGAAGTGGCTGCTTACATCGATCACAAAACGCCAAAAGATGACCCTTTTGACGTTTTGTCATGGTGGCAAGATCATGCTCGCCTTTTCCCTTATATTGCCCAGATTGCGAGGTCTATCCTCGCCATCCCTGCATCCAGCGCTGCAAGTGAGCGAGACTTCTCTTGTGCTGGATACGTTATCCAGGAGCGGAGGAGTCAGCTGAAACCGTCAACAGTGGACGATGTTCTTTTTTTACACAGCAATTTAAAACACCACGCCACCACAAACAGGATCTAATCCCCTCGGGAAAAGGTACAGGCCAAAATTGCCCTCATTAGATATTGGATCCACGTCTCAGCCCCAATTGTAGGCTATAGTTAAGTAGCCTAATGCACAGGCCGGTTGGTAGCCTAAAATGTTATCACTCAGTGTTTTCGTAGCCATGTTCTTCATATAGCCTATAGGGTAGCCTAGCTCTTTTGACAGCGTAGGCTGTTGTCATTGTGTTAATGGTCGTGTGATAACTTCTGTATGACCTGGCAATAAACATTTTTGTAAGTGTGTCTAAAATTTGGCTGGCTAAACTGATTTTATTTCGGGTGCGGGTCGGGTGTCGGTTCTATTTTAAGCAGGTCGGGTCGGGTGCAGATTTTAATAAGTGCTAGTGTCGGAAAACGGGTCGGATGCAGTTCCAATGACTGCGGGTACGGGCGGGTGCGGATTTACAAAATCGGACCCGTGCAGGACTCTGCACCACATTGGTACAGATACTCCCAATAGTATCTGGTAGAATATACAAACCATCCCCCACCCCCTTTTTTTAAGACACTCTTTTTAGATAATCTTCAAATGTGTGGCTTTAGTATATTTCACCTCAGTGGCAAAAGCCACTTCAGGCTGAAGGTGCCACCTTGGGACGAGTTAGGCAGGCCTTCCTGGGCCCTATGGTGTGGCGTGGTCTCCCCCCTCTCTTTTTGGCCCATATACACGAATAAAGAATATGTGCCAGTGTTTGAAATAAGACTACTAAATCATTCTTTTAAACTAATATTTTATTTTTTGTATTCCCCTAACCCTAAATTGGTTAGTTAGTTTCTTTCAGCATAAAATAATAATAAACAATAATTTTATTTCAATTAGGCTAATGTAAATTTTAAAATGCGTTCATTTAAAAACACATTTTAATCAAATGTTTTAACTGTTAATAATGAAGTATCGAAGATTGTATTGGTGTTAACTAACATGAACATTCTATATTTTTATAACATGTAAAGTTAGCAAATGGACTAAGTCACGTGAAAGAACGGAACCTTATCGTAAAAGATGCCTATAAAGTTGACCGATCACTTTATGATGAGAAATGACCGCTGTCATCCCGTTGATGAAAGATACGTTTATACGGCTGACGAAGCGCGTTTCGTAATCCTGTGGTCTTTAGGACCTTCCAGCTCCCCGTAGTGCTGTCAGCTGAAGTATGTTGTTAAAGTGTCGCGAGTCTCGGCAGTGGAAATAAAACTCTTCATCTGCGGTACGGACCTCGATAATTCACTTTTTTTCCTTACAGAGCGAACATATTTCTTCATAATGTGACGATTTGTTGAAAATGTGAGCGAAAGTCTCCGTGCGAGTCTGATTAGTTCATCGGTATGCTAACAGCTCGAGCTGCTCAGCAAAACATTTGGTTTATTTGCGTAGAAAAATAGCTTATAACTACCTTAAGGCATCATGATCTGTCGTGCAAATGTTTTATATGACATGTATGTTGTATGTGTTTACAGTTCAATCATCTAATAAACTCAAGCGAACCTTTCGGGATTAACACGTATAGTGGATCAAAAGTATAGTTTGTTGTATTTCGCGTGGATGTTTCTAATATTATGGACTGTTTTAAGTATTTGGGGTTACGTGTCTTCTTACATCAGACATTGTAAACTGTGAAGTTTTATACTAACTCAACATAAAAACATTTGAGGTTTTTACACAATAAGTCAATCAGAAAAGGTTAACACTCACTATCAGTGTTTCACAGAAGCCTCTTCATGACTACATCAAATTATTCACTCTTTAATATTTACAATAAAGAATACTTAATATTTGAGATCATCTGCGCAATTGTCGCAATTGTCAAGTGCTTAAACTTACAGTTTTTAGTAAAGCCCCTGACAATAAGGGTTAAGATTCTAATG
Organism: Barbatula barbatula; assembly: GCF_947034865.1. Taxonomy (NCBI): domain Eukaryota; kingdom Metazoa; phylum Chordata; class Actinopteri; order Cypriniformes; family Nemacheilidae; genus Barbatula; species Barbatula barbatula. The sequence goes on from NC_136764.1 coordinate 27,121, forward strand.
AATGTCTTTAATGACTCATAGATCCATCAGTCATGGGGAACACAAGTGACCGAGTGTCTGCTGACCGGCACGGGTCAAAGCCACAGCGTTCAGACAGCGGCCATAAAGACCTGGAGCCCAGCAAAATGATGTTGGACAGCACAGACGACCCCAATATCTTCAACACACATGGATCAGAATCTAAAGTATGCAAATACACTCAATCTGTTTCTGTTCTCATCAAATCTTATGTTCCCAAATAAATAAAACATAAAAGTATTGTTGTTGTTTTTAACTCAGTGGGCCTACATTAGATACTTAGTTATGACCAGTTGTTGAACACGTCGTTTTAAAACTTTAAAGCCAATGTTTTGTAGAAAGTAAATACTTAAACAGTAGACAAAGCCAAAATATGAAATGCCCTTATGAGAATTTACTTGGTTCAAAAATGATAGAAAGCACTTGCTCTGTCACTATTGGCATGTAAAGATGAACATTAAGATGACATCTTTGTGAAGTTACTGTTCATTCCTGTAATTTGGCACCAAATAGTTTGACTTTCTTCATCATTTGAGTATTTTTTTACCCAGAGAAATTTTTGATTTCTTGATAATAAATGAATAAACACTCACCTAAAGGATTATTAGGAACACCATACTAATACTGTGTTTGACCCCCTTTCCCCTTAAGAACTGCCTTAATTCTATGTGGCATTGATTTAAAAAGGTGCTGAAAGCATTCTTTAGAAATGTTGGCCCATATTGATAGGATAGCATCTTGCAGTTGATGGAGATTTGTGGGATGCACATCCAGGGCACGAAGCTCATGTTCCACCACATCCCAAAGATGCTCTATTGGGTTGAGATGTGGGGGCCATTTTAGTACAGTGAACTCATTGTCATGTTCAAGAAACCAATTTGAAATGACTCGAGCTTTGTGACATGGTGCATTATCGTGCTGGAAGTAGCCATCAGAGGATGGGTACATGGTGGTCATAAAGGGATGGACATGGTCAGAAACAATGTCAGTTAGGCCGTGGCATTTAAACGATGCCCAATTGGCACCAAGGGGCCTAAAGTGTGCCAAGAAAACATCCCCCACACCATTACACCACCACCACCAGCCTGCACAGTGGTAACAAGGCATGATGGATCCATGTTCTCATTCTGTTTACGCCAAATTCTGACTCCACCATCTGAATGTCTCAACAGAAATCGAGACTCATCAGACCAGGCAACATTTTTCCAGTCTTCAACTGTCCAATTTTGGTGAGCTTGTGCAAATTGTAGCCTCTTTTTCCTATTTGTAGTGGAGATGAGTGGTACCCGGTGGAGTCTTCTGCTGTTGTAGCCCATCCGCCTAAGGTTGTGCGTGTTATGGCTTCACAAATGCTTTGCTGTATACCTCGGTTGTAACGAGTGGATATTTCAGTCAAAGTTTCTCTTCTATCAGCTTGAATCAGTCGGCCCATTCTCCTCTGACCTCTAGCATCAACAAGGCATTTTCGCCCACAGGACTGCCGCATACTGGATGTTTTTCCCTTTTCACACCATTCTTTGTAAACCCTAGAAATGGTTGTGCGTGTAAATCCCAGTAACTGAGCAGATTGGGAAATACTCAGACCAGTCTGGCACCAACAACCATGCCACGCTCAAATTTGCTTAAATCACCTTTCTTTCCCATTCTGACATTCAGTTTGGAGTTCAGGAGATTGTCTTGACCTGGACCACACCCATAAATGCATTGAAGCATCTGCCATGTAATTGGTTGATTAGATAATTACATTAATGAGAAATTGAACAGGTGTCCCTAATAATCCTTTAGGTGAGTGTATATAATAATATATAAACAATGCGTAACCGTTTTTTAGCCTGTTTTTGATTCTTTAGCTGCTTTGTAAACAGCTCATCTGAAATCTAAATGACCTTTGTTATGACTGAATAACCTTGTTGTTTGTGAAAGTCCTGCGGGGACTTGCACAAGCTCACCAAAATATATTGTTTGTAGTGACTAGTCATGGCAGATATTATTCAAACTGTTGTGTCAGGCTCTAGTTGACAAGGACGCCCCAGATTTAGAGGACATGGTCAAGACGAGTCCTCAAGCCAGACCGACCGTGATCCGCTGGGCTGGAGGAGGGAAAGAGGTCTACATCATGGGCTCCTTTAACAACTGGAGCACCAAGATCCCACTCAATAAAAGGTTCTACAGTTCTGATGTCATCTCATTGACGTGTCATAATCATTTGTAGGCCTCGTTTACACTGTCAGTTTAATGTGACCCAATTCTGATATTTTTGCTCATATGTGACACGGTTTTGTTTTGTTCTACAACCGTGTAAACAGGGAAAAAAACAAGCTTTTGGATATTTCACATTGAAATGTCCATGCAGTAACAGACAGGTGTAAATTCACGAACGTGTCAAAAGTTAACAGCAACAAAATGATTTTAAGTTTATGCTGTGAACTGCATACTTTTACGAATTAAGCGTTTAGTCGATCGTGATGAATTATTATAGCAACCTTTGTAAACACGTCAGCTTACTTCTTAGATCAGACAGGTTTGTGTTGTTTCCAGGCGTTCCGTTAAAGAACGCAACATGCACATCTAACGGAAATCCTGTGAAATTTAACCAATCAGATGATGACTCTGAACATGCTGAAGTGTTTCCAAAAAAGTGTGCCAAATGCATCAGACCTACAGCCAACGGATCATGGGCTTGACGTCTGAGGCTGAGAATACCGTAAAACCTTAAGTAAGAAGAACCGACCCAGCCGTTTTCAGAGGTAGTCACAAAATCTGAATTGGGTGTCAAGACTTGCAGGTGTAAATGGGGCCTTAGATGAATACTGTATCATCTCTTGTTTTCTTTTCAGCCATAATGATTTTGTAGCAGTCTTGGATCTACTTGAAGGTGAACATCAGTACAAATTCTTTGTTGATGGCCAGTGGCTTCATGACCCCTCTGAGGTAAAAATATTATGATCTGCCTTTAAACGGTTCATGATCTTTACACAGCACAATCAGGACAGTGTAAACATTACTTCATCATTCAACAAGATCATTCCTCAAATACAGAAAGAGACTGATGAAAAAATATGGTTACATACACAATGTGTTAAAATATAAAAAAATCACTTGAGGAATGCTTTATATAATTTGTTCCATTTACATTATACCAAATGTTTCCATAATGTTGAGGTCCAGTGAAATTTGAATCTGTGAAATGTGCATTGCCTGTCAATAGCGTCCGTTTTCAGTTTTACTTTCATAGAAACCACAGAAACACAACATAATACTATGGGCCCTATCGTACACCCGGCGCAATACAGAAAAAAAATTGACTGTACTCCAACCTGGTCTAAAGTCAACGCCGCAATATATTTTGTTATTTAAGGGGCACATTAGTAGAAATTTTACCTTTGAGCGGATCCGATACCGTGCGCTTTAAACCGTGTACGAAGATCGTGAAAATAGGGCCCAATGTCACTTATTTGTAGAAACAGTAAAGCAGCATTTTCTCTACTTTCCAGTATATCAACATGAAAACACTCCAATGTTTTATGTGACCTCTATGTTTAGTTTACAACTTTTTTTGTTGAAATAAAATGTTAACTTGAAATATATCACCTAATTTATGAAGACGATTTCTGAGAATCATATAATTGGTAAGAGAAAGGCAATAACTCCCGTAAATCTTGCCTTTGTCAGTGTATCATCAAAATTCCCATTTGTAATTGTCGTGAATAAGTGAGCATAGGTGGTGAAGCTGACACTACCCAACTGATGTGGAGCGTGTGCTGCTATGACGAGAAGTGCACAAACTACAAGACATTTGCTCAACAGTTAATGAATAATAACAGCATCTTATAATTCCTCCACATGATAACTTCATCCACTTTGCTCCTATTATTCCCTCTGCGTAATGATTAATGCTGCATTGTCATTGTATCAGGCACACAACGGGGCCTTGAAAATATCACTGTTGTGTCTGTGACTGTTGGAGAATGGCTCACGTCACGTCACTCATCGGCAGGGCCAGACGGAATCTGCTGACTTTTTTTGTTAATTCTGCGCAGAATTTATTTCTTAATCTGCGGAATTCTGTGGAATAGTTTTTAAATTGTTTGAAATATGTTATAAATTAAAAAATGTTTTAAAATAAATGTGTTAAAAGATTTGAGAGAATGGGCCTTTAAACTTTACAAGTAAAATCAAAAATAACATTTATTTGAGGTTTACAATCAATCAATACACATGTAATTGGAATAACTAGTTTTCTAACCCTAACCATGTGTCATTTATAGTATACATAACAAAAAGAATGGAGAAAATATTTAATGTTATTTCAGCTAATTTCAGAATAGTCTGTTTGAAACGAAAGACAATAAGTAATTTAACAGAGAAAACTTAGGTATATGCAATGTAGACAAAAGATTCCCGTCTGACATCATTGTCACGCGAGATCAGATGCTCTTGTGATACTTTGATATCATCTTGTCATCGGACGGTTTGCGTAAATTGCGTTGAGCCAAAAAGTGAAAAGATAAAATGTCTTTAAAGTGAACTACTATAGAGGAGCTAGGCCGGTTGTCAATTCCAAGAACCAAAAAACTAACATTTTGCGTTAGGTCGCATACCATTTATATTAGAAATGCAACAGCTTGGGCAATTTTCTCAAAAAGAATATCACAATCAAAGAATCACGATCCCATTTTAAGATCCAGATTGTATTTGTACACTAGCATTTACAAATCAGCTGTCAAAATTGCAATTAAACCTAAATAAAAACTGAACATGTTTTATAAACACCATTATTGAATATAGACCTACTTGTTTATTTATTATATACATTTTACATGCAGAATGACATATTTTTATAATGATGATCATACATGTAAACTGTGTTCACAGCTTTAAACTCTGACGATCTCAGTCGTGTTTTTGACTCCTTTAATGGATCTTTCAGTGATACTGTTTCAGCACAGAAGAAAGGAATTAATGTGGAAAAAAACATAAGCGCTTTAACAAACTTGTTTGCTCATTGCATTGTTATGTGTGACTTTGCTGCGTCTGCGGCGCTTCTTAAACTCAAGTATAATGTGTAGGCTAAGCTTGCTTTTATCAACAAAAACATGTGATGCAAAACGAACAAGACAACCATATCGTGTGGACATTTATATAGACAGGCTGCTTAATTAGTGTTTTTTACTTTTGCTTTGCGTGAGGTAAAATTCTCTTGGTCTGTAACCCTAACCCTACTTTAGAAACGATCACGATCTATAAGATTCGCCTGAGAAGTAGACTGTGGATGTCTTTGGAATCGATTACGTCATAAAATCGCCAGATTGCAACCCTAAACAGCAGAGTACTTGATGCGTACTCAATCAAATACACGGTACTATTCCACAGTTTCCGTCTGGCCCTGCACATCGGTTTGTTCTCAATGCACATCACCAAACCAGAAACACAAAAGAAAACTTTAGCAGAATGTTCTAGTGGTCTTATTTCTCTTCCTCAGGGTATTTGATCTTTTGTTCCACATGTGAGTAAATATTGACTAAACTGAAAAGTGTATGTTTTCTCTTCAGCCTGTGGTTACCAGTCAGATGGGCACCATTAATAATCTGATTCATGTGAAGAAGTCCGACTTTGAGGTATTTGATGCACTGCAGGTGGACTCGCTGGAGTGCTCTGATACGTCAGGTGAGATCCATCTGTCTGAACGTCACATAGAAACTTTGTGGAATCACGTTATTCGGATGAACACAATAAAGTTGAGTTGTGGATGTATGTGCTGATCCTTGAGTCTGTTTAGATCTGTCCAGTTCACCGCCTGGTCCGTACGCACAGAACATGTACATGTTTAAACCTGAGGAACGCTTCAAAGCTCCGCCCATCCTCCCGCCTCATCTCCTACAAGTCATCCTTAACAAGGACACCAGCATCTCGGTAAGAACCTCTCTCTGTCTCTCTGTCTCCCTCTCTCAAGATTCAAGATTCAAAAAAGCTTTATTGGCATGATAAAAAAGTGTTTTACATTGCCAAAGCAGGAGAATTAAATATAAATATTCTGTATAAAATAAAATAAGAGTATCCTATATAAGAAACAATATGTACACATCAATACAGACATAAAAGTGCAAAGTATTGACAAAAGTTCTTAGTGAAAGTGACAGGATCCTGTCATAAGTGTCAGTTTGTGTGTGTTGTGTCAGTGTTGTGTCAGTGTTGTGTTGTGTTGTGTCAGTTTGTGTGTGTTGTGTCAGTGTTGTGCTGTGTCAGTGTTGTGTGTGTTGTGTCAGTGTTGTGTTTGTTGTGTCAGTGTTGTGTTAGTGTTGTGTCTGTGTTGTGTGTGTTGTGTCAGTGTTGTGTCAGTGTTGTGTTGTGTCAGTTTGTGTGTGTTGTGTCAGTTTGTGTGTGTTGTGTCAGTGTTGTGTTGTGTTGTGTTGTGTTGTGTCAGTTTGTGTATGATGTGTCAGTGTTGTGTTGTGTCAGTTTGTGTGTGTTGTGTCAGTTTTGTGTTAGTGTTGTGTCAGTTTGTGTGTGTTGTGTCAGTGTTGTGTTGTGTCAGTTTGTGTGTGTTGTGTCAGTTTGTGTGTGTTGTGTCAGTGTTGTGTTGTGTTGTGTCAGTGTTGTGTTGTGTTGTGTCAGTTTGTGTGTGTTGTGTCAGTGTTGTGTCAGTTTGTGTGTGTTGTGTCAGTGTTGTGTTGTGTCAGTTTGTGTGTGTTGTGACAGTGTTGTGTCAGTTTGTGTGTGTTGTGTTGTATCAGTGTTGTGTTGTGTTGTGTCAGTGTTGTGTCAGTTTGTGTGTGTTGTGTCAGTGTTGTGTTGTGTCAGTGTTGTGTTGTGTCAGTGTCGTGCTGTGTCAGTGTTGTGTCAGTGTTGTGCTGTGTCATTGTTGTGTCAGTGTTGTGTTGTGCTGTGTCGGTGTTGTGCTGTGTCGGTGTTGTGCTGTGTCAGTGTCGTGCTGTGTCAGTGTTGTGCTGTGTCAGTGTCGTGCTGTGTCAGTGTTGTGTCAGTTTGTGTGTGTCGTGTCAGTTTGTGTGTGTTGTGTCAGTGTTGTGTCAGTGTCGTGCTGTGTCAGTGTTGTGTCAGTGTTGTGTTTTGTCAGTGTTGTGTTTTGTCAGTGTTGTGCTGTGTCAGTGTCGTGCTGTGTCAGTGCTGTGTCAGTGTTGTGTCAGTGTTGTGTCAGTGTTGTGCTGTGCTGTGCTGTGCTGTGTCAGTGTCGTGTCAGTGTAGTGTTGTGTTGTGTCAGTGTAGTGTTGTGTCAGTGTTAGTGTGTGTTGTGTCAGTGTAGTGTTGTGTCAGTGTTGTGTTGTGTCAGTGTTGTGCTGTGTCAGTGTTGTGTGTGTTGTGTCAGTTTGTGTGTGTTGTGTCAGTGTTGTGTCAGTGTTGTGTTGTGTCAGTGTTGTGCTGTGTCAGTGTTGTGTGTGTTGTGTCAGTGTTGTGTTGTGTTGTGTTGTGTTGTGTTGTGTTGTGTTGTGTAAGTGTTGTGCTGTGTCAGTGTTGTGTTGTGCTGTGCTGTGTCAGTGTTGTGCTGTGTCAGTGTCATGCTGTGTCAGTGTTGTGTCAGTGTTGTGTCAGTTTGTGTGTGTTGTGAAAGTGTTGTGTCAGTGTTGTGTCAGTGTTGTGTCAGTGTTGTGTTGTGTCAGTGTTGTGTTGTGCTGTGTCAGTGTCGTGCTGTGTCAGTGTTGTGTCAGTGTTGTGTCAGTGTTGTGCTGTGTCAGTGTTGTGTCAGTGTTGTGTTGTGTCAGTGTTGTGTCAGTGTTGTGCTGTGTCAGTGTTGTGTTGTGTTGTGTCAGTGTTGTGCTGTGTCAGTGTCGTGCTGTGTCAGTGTCGTGCTGTGTCAGTGTTGTGTCAGTGTTGTGCTGTGTCAGTGTTGTGTCAGTGTTGTGCTGTGTCAGTGTTGTGTCAGTGTTGTGTCAGTTTGTGTGTGTTGTGTCAGTGTTGTGTTGTGTCAGTGTTGTGCTGTGTCAGTGTTGTGTCAGTGTTGTGTTGTGTCAGTGTTGTGTTGTGTTGTGTCAGTGTTGTGCTGTGTCAGTGTTGTGTGTGTTGTGTCAGTGTTGTGTGTGTTGTGTCAGTGTTGTGTGTGTTGTGCTGGTTGTTGCTCTTCTGTCGTGACAGGACTTGACGTATCTCGCCGTCAGGTTTGAGCTGATGGGCTTTTCTCTCAGTATGTATGAGATCTTGTCCTGTTGTTGTGTCAGTGTTGTGTCAGTGTTGTGTGTTGTGTGTGTTGTGTCAGTGTTGTGTCAGTGTTGTGTGTTGTGTGTGTTGTGTCAGTGTTGTGTGTGTTGTGTCAGTGTTGTGTTGTGATGGTTGTCGCTCTTCTGTCGTGACAGGACTTGACGTATCTCGCCGTCAGGTTTGAGCTGATGGGCTTTTCTCCCAGTATGTATGAGATCTTGTCCTGTTGTTGTGTCAGTGTTGTGTGTGTTGTGTCAGTGTTGTGTGTGTTGTGTCAGTGTTGTGTGTGTTGTGCTGGTTGTTGCTCTTCTGTCGTGACAGGACTTGACGTATCTGGCCGTCAGGTTTGAGCTGATGGGCTTTTCTCCCAGTATGTATGAGATCTTGTCCTGTTGTTGTGTCAGTGTTGTGTGTGTTGTGTCTGTGTTGTGTGTGTTGTGTCAGTGTTGTGTTGTGTTGTGCTGTTTGTTGCTCTTCTGTCGTGACAGGACTTGACGTATCTCGCCGCCAGGTTTGAGCTGATGGGCTTTTCTCCCAGTATGTATGAGATCTTGTCCTGTTGTTGAAACTGCTTGAAGTCTTTGTGGAAGTTTGTGAACTGGGGGAAGAATGTTTCTCTGATGTCCGTATAGTTTGGACACGAGGTTAAGAAGTGCAGCTCTGTTTCCACTTGTCTCTGTGTGCAGTGTGGACACAGTCGCTCTTCTCTTGGAGTCCATGTCTGTCTGTGTCGGCCCGTCTCCACAGTGAGCTTGTGTTCACTGAGTCTGTACATGGTCAACACTTTTCTTAGTTTAGGGTCTGATACGCTTTTGAGGTATTCTGCCGCTTTATATTCTCTGTTTAATGACCGATAGCATTCAAGTTTACTTTGCTGAGCTGTTGCTTCTGTCCAGTGTTTGAGATATTTTTCTTTTTGTGTTTTTATTATTTGGTTAATTCTGGCTGGAGTTTGGGGTTCAGTTGGACACGTTTGGGGTTTTAGAGTTAGTTCTGAGATCAGTTGGATGAGACAACTTTTCTCTGGGTTCAGCTCCTGGTGACGTAAGGTTTTGTGATGGAGTGATTCTGTATCGCTGTTCTTAAGGTGGTTATAGAATTTAATCGCTCTTTTTTGTATTTTAATTATTAGAGGATATAGTCCTAATTCTGCTCTGCAGGTGTTGTTTGGGGTTTTGCGTTGTACCCGTAGAATGTTTTTACACATTTCTGTTTGCAGGGTCTCAGTTGGGTGTTTGTCCCATTTGGTGAACTCTTGGTTGGTGAGGGGACCCCAAACCTCACATCCATAAAGTGCTATTGGTTCTATAACGGATTGGATTATTTTAAGCCAAATTCCAGCTGGGATGTGGATTTTTATATTCCTTTTGATAGCGTAAAAAGCTCTTCGTGCCTTGTCTCTCAGGTCGTTCACTGCCTTGTTTAAGTTTCCGGTGTTACTGATGTTTATACCGAGATATGTGTAGTTTTGGGTTTGCTCTAAAGGCACGTTGTTGAGTTTAAAGTTGTGATGTTGGTTTTGTCGACTATGCCTTTTCTGGAATATCATAACTTTGGTCTTTTTAAGGTTCACTGATAGCGCCCATGTTTGACAGAAAGTGTGCAGGATGTCTAGATGTTGCTGTAGACCCTCTTTTGTGGGTGACAGCAGCACCAGATCATCTGCAAACAGAAGGCATTTCACTTCAGTGTCTAGTAGGATGGGACCGGGTGCTGGTGACTGTTCTAAAGCCCGAGCTAATTCATTAATGTAGATGTTAAATAGAGTAGGACTCAGACTACAGCCCTGTCTTACTCCACGACTCTGGGAGAGGAAGTCTGTGTGCTTGTTGCCTATTTTAACTGCAAATTTGTTATCCGTGTACATTGATTTGATGATGTCGTAGGTTTTTCCTCCAATGCCGCATTGAATAAGCTGAAAGAAAAGCTCCTCATGCCAGATTGAGTCAAAAGCTTTTTTAAAGTCAACAAAGTCTCTCTCTGTCTCTGTCTCTCTCTCTCTCTCTCTCTCTCTCCTATCGGTGTTAAGTTAACTCTACTATCGGTTAAACTGTTACTAATATTATTAACATAATGTAAAAAAAAATTTGCATTGCCGGGACAACCGTGCCATTTGAAAGGGTGTCCAGACTGTCCACACATCACATATACATGTTACTTTATTAATATAAAAACTTTTTTTCAACAAATTTTCATAATTTGTTAATTATTCGTCAACTGTAGATGTGTCTCAGCTCTTAAGTCTGGCTGACAAACACGACCTCAGGAGGACGCAGCCTTCGAAATGAGTAGGCTAAGCCTGTCATGATATTGTCAAATCATTATGCATAACACAAGAGATTTTCAATAACAACAAACAATAAAGCAAGGTGCTAAGTGATTGCTGTAGGTCTCTTCAGATCATCAGCACACAGAGGGAATCGTCAAATGTAAACATGGAGATAGACATCGTGAAACAATGCCAAACACAAAATCAAGACCAGACCTTCAATGTCAAAAACCACACAGAGCTGACTGATATTCTTCGAGATCTCTCTTTTGTTCTGATTTTGTCTAAAGCACATGCTTTTCTGGGTTTGAGTTTCTTTAAATGATTCCAGATTATTCAGTGGGTCACAAGACTCTTATGATTGAACAAAAAAACATCAACAGCAAAAAAGTAATTTGATATTTTTTAGACTATTTGACTTTGAAAGCTGTGCGTGAAAGCAAACCGATTCAATATCTGCAGTCAGGTGAGATGTGTCAGAGTTGATGTCTGTGTCATTATTCTTTTGTTATTGACGTTACTATTTGTATGTATGTGACGTTATTGGCGTAAGTCATACTAAATAAAACGTCTCCTACATCAGAAATCGTCATGCTGTGCTTTATTCATCAGGTGTAACCCTATCTGAGGAAATGTCTCCGAGCACATTTTAAAAATAGTATTCCCACAGTTACTAAACTTTTACAATCTGATGATTATTATTATTAATGGAGTCTTGGGTTTCGTTGAGAGTGTGTTTGAGGTGTTGTTGTGTTTTGTCGTGTATTGTGTTGCTGTAATCCCGGAGTGCTTCACAAAAGTTTTGTCTGATTTCAGGTTTGTGTTGCTTTCTGTGTCATTCTCGTATTTTGGGGACCAAAACTGTATCTCTGTCCCTCTCGTTCTCTAGCGCTGTGTTTTTTCTTCTTTCTTTCTTTCCTTTCCTTCTTTCTTTCTTTCTCACTCTTTCTATTTTGCTCTCTCTGACCTCTCTGACCCACTCGTCTGCTCTCTTTGCATTATTTTCTCACTGTCTCACTTTTACTCTCTCTCTCTCTGTTGCTTTCTCACTTTATCTGTTATGTTTTTCTCTATCATGCTCACATTTCAGGAGAATATAATTAGGCCAACATTTTATGTTCTCTCATTACAAAACTTAAATTTGATTTACTGAAAAGTTGACTAATTGAATGGTAAAGAAAAATCAACCAAAAAAGGACCAGAGTATGATTGTGAACTCCTTCAGTAGTGTTTAAAAATATGATGAAATATCAATAAATGACAAGAAGATTTTTTGTAAATTCGTTAATGATGATCAAATAAAGAAAATAAATAACTGACTAAGCATTTCAAGGAAGTATATACAATAACATAAACATGCATACTCTCCCTCTCCCCTTTTTTAAATGTAGACAGTAGAACTGTGCATTTTGGATTTGCATTAAGGATACTTTGTGTTTTCTGTTTCAGTGTGATCCTGCCCTGCTGCCGGAACCAAACCATGTCATGCTGAATCATCTGTATGCGCTCTCAATAAAGGTTACAGATCCTTATAGTGTGCTGTGCCATTTACATTAATATTAACATGTACGCATAACCCATACTGTACTTGTGGGAGAGTCAGATCAGCTGCTGATGCAGGGAACCTCCGTAAACACTTGTGATTAATATGCGGGAGGCGCTGCAGACGTGCGCCAACGTTGAAACCCGTCCGTCTACCATGTGTTTACATAAACAAATGTGGGAAAGTAGTGCTGCGGGATGGAAAATCACGTTGCCGATTGGCCAGGGCCGGTCACTGTAGCTCACTCGTCTGCTACAGTTATTGGCGTGTTCTGTACAGTAATGAAAAGAGGTCACACCACAACAAAATGTGCACTCACACAAATTCTCCGAAATATATTTTGAGGTCAGACAGGTTGAATTTAGGGAGCAAATGCGATTAAAATGCTCGCAATTTCGAGCCCAAAATCCCATCATGCCAATTGCGTGAGGATGTTGTGTTCTCGCGAGACCAGTTGGACCTCGTCACATGAGTATGTGCAATCCCTGGGATCGAACCCATGACTTTGGTTGACGCCATGCTGTAACCACTGAGCTGCCAGACATTACACGAGTTGCATAAGCTGTTGTTCAGAACAGAATATATAGATATGTAATGCTACAAACACTTAAATTTGTCTGCTCTTTCTAGTTTTTGTTTAGTTTAAGCATAAATAATACAGCTGTAACTTAATTGACCAATTGTGTTTAGAGCTTTAGTGTGACAATTGAAATGAATTTTCGGACTATTTTCTCTCCTAGGATGGTGTGATGGTTCTCAGTGCCACTCATCGCTATAAGAAGAAATACGTCACCTCTCTGCTGTACAAACCCATTTAATAAGTGCAGTCATCGTCCGTCTGAGCTGAGAATGCACTAGAAACACGTTTGACACGTATACATCGACCGTATCAGCTTGACATTTTAACGCATGTGTGTTCTAATTGAACAATTTACCTTTTTGTCTTTAAACACCCAAGTTGATTTTTGTCATATTTTCACTATTTTGCAAGTACAATCTTGAGGTGTACCATGATGAAGCCCTTTAACAGCAATCTATCAGGATTCAGACTTTATCGCTGCAGGTGCATTGATAATGTGTGACAGGTTTATAATGTAAAAGTTTATACTTTGTTGTCCTACTCATTTTTATCAGCAGGGAGAAGAATACACACGCTTCTACGGGTCCTTCATTAAAACAAAATTAAGTTCAGATTGGATCGTTCACATCGGTTTTTCTTTCAGTCCAGTTGCTCTATGATGTTACACAAAATTCAACTACAAGAGTGTGTATTGGTTATGTTTCAAAGAACCCATTTTTAAGACCATCAGGTTATAATGTTACAGGGCTTTCTATTATTATTTCTATTTCACCCTAATATTGTGCAAATAAGCACTTTAACTTGGTTTGTTTCACTGTATCAAGACAAATGAGACAAACAGTTTTCATTTTATCATGTAGGAATGTATTTATTTAGTCACAAATATTTCCTATGTTATACAACACATTTATATATTACTCTGTATCAAATGTTTGGACTAGGTGATGTGTATACAAATGTTTTGATGCTGTGATCCGAAAAAGTGTGGCGTTATATTTATTCACTGGAGTTTGTTTTAGTCCAAATGAAGGTAGATATCATATATCTTTTGGTGCTGTATTTTTTTGGAAAAAGAAAACAAATTAGATTTGTTTTCTTTTGTGAGCTCACATGCACTGAAGGAACGTTTGTGCAACATTTGTTTTGCATTTTAGGTGATGGGTGTTTTCATAAAATAAAATAGCGATACATTCAGATTGTCTACTCATTTTTCTTTTATTTACATTTTAAGAAGCTGTAATGGTTAAAGTTCCACTTGTACACACATGAAACACACAAAATGAATATGAATGCTTTTGACTTTTTATCATTTTTTATTTTAAAAGCAGCTTTCATAATGCAACATATTTGTTAGCTTCAGACACAGAGTGCGTTGGCTCTTGCGTCGGTACCTTTTATTACATTACACAATCATATGTAACTATGGCAACAATTAAGCCTTTAAGCACTATATACATACTATACAGTTTAGTTTCTCAACTAACATTTGCTCATCTTTATAAGCTTTGGCATGTTTTCCAAAACATTCACTTAATTAAGACTTGCGGTTACTTTTAAACCCATTTGTTCATTTTTTATCTCCGATACAAGACATTATGGCGCTCACACAAGACCTAAGCATTTCTCGCTAAAGAGTGCTTAAATGGCTGTTTAAAGGCAAAGCCGAATGGACTAGTGATGATGTTTGCGGCCTTGAAGTGTTTTCCTTCTTTTTTTATCAAATGAATGCAAAGGCAACTCCAAAACGCTCTAGGCAACTTCTACAAGTGATGTTTTGATTGCTGCAATATGATAAGTTGGCTATTGCACAGCTTCCCATGCTTTGAAAACTGGCTTGTATGGCAAATTGCAAACATAGTGAACCACATATATAACAGTCATATATGTACATCTGTGCAAAGCATTAAAACTACACAGCACACATCTATTGCCTTCCATTGGATGCCTTCCAAAAATGACATTGGCCTTGTTATTGTAATATCTTAAACTGGTCCCACCGAAATCATGCCAAAGTTTTTCATGTACACTGCCATCGATAAGATGTGCACAAGGTCTGCCATATATTAATGCACACTTATTCCATGTACATAATATACATTTAAAGGTGGAAATTTGCAGATTTCTAGAGTGAACAGGCCATTCATAACCAATTTCACCACCTTAATCAAGCTGAAGTCAGTTTACATGATGGCATCAGCATTAAAACCTCTAGCAATGTCAGTGTTAAAGGAAATTACCCATCCGAACTTTGGCACGTTCTGGTGAACCTCAAACAAACAGCTGCTAGTTTACTTTTTATTCAGCTTCTTCCATGCAAATACTACACATACCATTTCGTACTAAAGAATACAATAGTGTCAAGCATGTGAAAGCAGAACATCATTTAACTTATTGCACATGCATTAGTTTAGGTTAATGCAGATCTGTCCATGTGTCCGAACAGAACTACGACTCAAAGTGGTAGCCTCTGGGAGATGGGAGGTAATGTCACATCAGTCTCTTTGTGTCTCAGAGTGGCATAAGTGCAGAGATTTATATAGGACATCAATACTTGTAACGGTCCACTGTTTATCATGGCAACCACACACATTCTATGGCAACAATAATGTAAAACATTTATTTTAAAAGGCAAAAACTTCATGTCTATTCTGAAAGTACAGAGGACAAAATGAGAGTGTTAAAGAGGAGAGGTTGTGATGGGTGGGATGCTTTAATGCAACACACCCCCGCAGCTTTTCTAGATTGGCTGTTGATTGGCTGTTGTCATGGTGATCTCTGAACGTGAGGGGGTCACAAGACCCCAATCGGAAGACCCTGCAGAGACACCTGTGAGGCTTTTCCCTGCATAACAGGGAAATAAAAAGATGACATATAAATCACTCTTTTTGTACAGTTACACAATTACAATACGGTTCATTTTCACATACTGTACACACACAGAGTCTGTTTGTTGGACTGTTGTAGGGTTAGAAAGAATTCAGCTGACATAAGAGTTAGCAACAGCTGTGAAATATGCACAACAATGAAGGTTGTACAATAAAATCAAAACACGGTTCATAGCGCCTGATTCTGACTGAACATTAAGTGGTACATTTACAGCAGCTGTATAAGAAGAAAAACTGTTTTAAGTTAGCCAGTCTGAGTATCAAAGGGTTAGGCTACTGTTTGGCGTGTTGACAAAATGTTTATATGCTCTCCTACTTGTAAGTTGCTTTGGATAAAAGTGTCTGCCAAATGAATAAATGTATGAAACATAACATCATAAACATGGCACAAGCCAGACCATTACCATGGCAAAGGGCAGAAGAGGAGGAGCTTAGAGAAGAAATCCTGAACTCATTCTTCTGAATACATTTAGAGAAAAAGAAAAAGGAGTGAAAGAGGTGTGAACACAGAAGAATTATCCAGTACATCATCTCTTAAATCAGCTGATCCTAGGGCCGCACACTAAATCGTTAACAAACCGCACACTATTCTCACGTTCTTCATTGAAGTGCGGTTAAATGCTGCTGCATCTGAAAGACAGAAGGCGCTCTCGTGCATAAACGCCAAATAAGCACCACAAAAGAAGTACAACAGCACACGTAGGGTGTGTCTCAATCAGCTCGCTTGTTCAGTAGTGAGTGCACTGATGAGGGATTCCACCATTTTAAGGGCTCATTCACAAAACATTTCCAGTGCACTGAATTGTTTATAACCTAAAACTTCCCACAATGCAACTCAAAACCCCTGACCATCCATTCTCCCTGTTCCCTTACCGGAAATCAGGTGACATTTTTCGAAACCGTTAATGGAACGAGAAAACTTAATAAACTTCATGAAACGTGACATAATATGTTTGTTCAAATATAAACACATGTTGCTAGTCAGGCAGGGAATCTACTTTATGGGCGGATATGTAACTGAATAATGATAGTGTTTTTCATAATGTACTTTCACCAGTGTTGTACAATGAAGTCATAGAGGTGTGGGTTTTGCCTGTTGTTGATAAATACCAGCTGTGAATTATCACAGTGTGCTTAGCAGTCACATCACACAAAAATAGGTGAACAGTGTCCCAGTGTGAAGTGAGCCAGGGTCTTACCAGTGCCCGAACCCCTGTACACCATTTACTACTGTAATTCACCACCTCGGGAGCTGATTGAGACACAGCCGTAGTTCCAGAAATTGCTTATGGAGATCTTTCTATTACTGTTTTTCAAGCCTTTTCAGGTATTTTCATGATAATAAAGTTTTATAACAATGATGTTTGACGTGTGTTGCTTTTTCAAATGCACATTATAAGCGACTCAAACTCATAGTGATATCAGATGGAGCAGCACTTCCTACTGAGCTTCACAAACAAGCTGCACATAAACACAGTCGAAACCGTCGCGATATCATAATCTCACTAGATTGGTCCATTTACATGATATTTAGTGAAAACCGTGATTAATGGTGCAGCCCTAGTCAATACACATTCATCTCACCTCTAGATTGGCTTTGGCTTTTTTCAAGACATCTCGAGTCCTGGACACTGCAACACAGATGAAAGACACTTCTGGAATTTATAACCACTCCTCAAACCAACCAAAGGAACTTACCTGTGTCCTGACTGGCATGAACTAAGTGTTTACTCTCGATAATGACATCACTGTTTACTGATAATTGAATAGTAGAAAATATGTGGTGTCTAATGAATTGAGAGAAATCTTGTGTACTCACGCTGGTTAACAATGAAAGCCTCCATGCTCTCTTTAGTGCGGTTGGTGTTTCGCAAACGCTGGATGGTACCTTGCAGAACTTCCTCCTGCTCAGCGATTCTCAGATGCAGTGACTGGATCTCATTGCGCATGGACTGCTCCTGTGAGACATTTACACGTCATTTCATGTTTTGCCTTCAGTGAGTGTGACATTAATTCTAAAACAAGTATGACTTCCAAACCGTGTGGATGAGATGGGCAGGGCCGTCGCTGCTCGGTAGCGCTGCGCGCCAGAACATCTTCAGCAGAGACGCGGCCTCATCTAGAATTTGCCGCAAAGTCTTCGTGTTGGAGAGCAGGGTCTTTACGGCCTCATATTCCAGCCCCTAAAACAGACAGAAAATTACTACAAGTCCACTGTTGGCAAACCCTTTCATTTGTAAGCGACCGTTCAGCATCACCTTTCCGCTGTTGATCTGCAGCAGTGCAGTGTTGAGGCAGGACTGAAGCGCAGCCTCCATGCGCCTAACCAACCCGCTTCCCTCCAACACCTGCTGCTGCAGTGCGCTGTAGTCATCCACGTGACCGATCACGTGACGCCCGTTACAGTTGGCAAATGAGCCGTCCGGAGCATCTCCTTCCAGATCGCTGGGACACTCCAGTGAGTCTGACATAAAGATTGCCTGGTTACTTCACAGTTCTACATTATTAGCTACTTGACAGGGACTCCCCACAGTTACCTGTTAGAACAGTTTTCTTTTAAACCACAATAGATTCACTTGAAAACTATCAAGATTTTCCCAATAAAGTTAACATTTATGCATTTGGCAGATGCTTTTATCCAAATCGGCTTACGTTGCATCATACTAAACATTAGTTTCGTAGTACGTTACTCCACCCAAAAACAAACAAACTTGGGAGGAATTTTAAGTGTCAGGAATTAAGAACGTGCTGAGAATGGACACACCTTTAGTTATGCAGTGTTTTATATGATTATTTCAAAGTTGATGTAAACTTTAAAAAACTAACAACGAACAACACCTATCAACTGTTTTTAACACTGTTTCAGTGAGTATTGTCTCATACTGTATGCACAGATGCAGTTGACACACATGCACACACACACACCTGTGGTGTTCACAGCGTTCTCCTCCAGCTCTGAGAACGGAGAGTGCAGAGGTCCAGATGAAAAAGGGCCGACATCTCTGACCGGAGGAGAGGGAGACGGGTCTGTGAAAAACACATATCTGTATGTTAAAACACGTCGCAGTGTTCACATTTAAGTCGAAGGACAGAAGAAAGAAAAGAACATGCGTGCAGGTTACCATGCAGTAACTGTCTGCGGTAAAGCGCATCTCTCAGCGGGCTGACAGGAAAAATGGGAGACGGACGCAACTCGACAAACTGATCCAACTGTTTCTGCAGCTGAATGCGGAGAGCGCTGTTCTCCTGGACGCTGTGCTCCAGCTGGGCCCTTAGAGCCCGAACCTCCAATAACAGCTCTCGCAATTCCACTGACGGGTACTGCACCTCACACGCGTATCCTAAACAAAGAGTTATGATGCTAATGATTCTCACTAATAACATGATTTCAGTATATTTCTGAATCTGTCACCATTTACTCACCCCGTAAGTTGTTCTAACCCTGTATCAATTTCACACCGTATTTCAAAAAACACAACCAATCATCTAAACACCACAAAAAAATACATTTTGTGACCTTCGGAATGAAACTTTGCGACTCCATTTTTTATTTCTATTTTTTTTACAAATACAATTGGTAACGCTTCATGTTTGTCTATGAGTTTTGCTAAATAGTATTTAAATAGTAGAACGTTATATTTATTTCCTGTAAAGTGCCAGTTTAAAAGATACAAGCTTTGGGGTGATTTTCTGACCATATCAGGAGTTTTGTGCTTGCTTGTAAAACTTAAATATCACAACGATTATGCTCAATTCTTTGTGGGAATCATAAATCGTTATCAAGATTACAATACGATTAATCGTGCAGCCCTAATTCTTCCAAATATATTCCATATTCATTTATATAGATTTGGAACAACTAGACGGTGAGTAATTGATGACGGAGTTTTCACTTTGGGCTAAACTATCCCTTCAAGTCTGTCTAGACTCATATGTAAAGTATTTACTGTAAAGGTAGAATTTCAGTGTTACCTGTGGAGGCGCTTTTTCTCTCTCTCCACACGCGCTCGTACAGCTGCAGTTCACACTGAAGGGAGTGAAGCAGTTGTCTGCTCTCAGAGAGCTGCTGTTGTAGTAAACTCACTTCATGCTGCAGTCTGGGACAAAACACAAAGTCTTTCATTCATCTTTAATCTGATTGGCTGAGCAGCCGAGGGAGAAAATGGATTTAGGTAGTTTCATGTTTAGTACTGTAAACTTGTCTCTGATGAGGAAACGCTTGAGCCGGGAGAAAGATTGCCATCATTTTACTCACAGCCACAAAATATGATGCTTTGGTCACTTTTTTATCATCGATTTTTATTGTCGGCTAAGAAGAAATATACAAACTAACAGGCTCAAAACATCTTGTTGTTTACAGAGTGTGTTTGAGTTTGTTAGACCTGTTGCTGTGCTCTTGGCTGTTCTGTCTGTCCTGTCGCAGCTGCTGAATTTGTTGACTTTGACTACAGTTGTGTGTCTGCAGCCGTCTTAACTCCTCCTTCCATCTCTCCGCCTCTAACTCCGCCTGCTTCAAACGAACACGGCCTGAAAGTACAGCCTCCCGAAGTTGCTCCGCCTCTTCACTTCTCTCTATCATTTATCATCAAATATTATGATCAGGTCAGTACAGAAACGATAAGTGTCAGTGTTCACGTGTGTGTGTGTGTGTGTGTGTGTGTGTGTACCTGTGCTGGCTTGTAATCTGGACTGCAGTTCTTGATTTTCCTCCTTTAGTGCTCTAATCTCATTGGTCAGTTCATTGACTGTGTCATGACCCCGGATGTAAATGTTTGCAGGTGTCACTGTAGAAACACACAAGCAGTCGTTACACTGATCACATTCCCCAAAGTTCACCACTAACCCATTCTTACAAGTAAACATCAAGTGTCATCTGTGATCCGTGTTTATTTAATGATCATAGCACGCACCCACGCACGCACGCACACACACACACAAACGCACACACAAACGCACACACACACACACACACACACACACACAAACGCACACACAAACGCACGCACAAACGTACGCACAAATGCACGCACACACACACACAAACGCACGCACAAACGCACGCACGCACACACGCACACACACACACAAACACACAAACGCACGCACACACACACACACGCACGCACGCACACACACACACACACACGCACGCATGCACGCACACACACGCACACACACACACGCACACACACCTGTCTCTCGTGCAGCTGCGGACAGACGTCCCTCTAACTGTTGTCTCAGTCTCTCATTGGTTCTGATGGAATCTTCCAGGCGCTGACGTAAAGATCGAATCTCTGTCAGGTGTTCTTCAATCACATCCACACCTGTCAATCATTATTAAATGTGTTACGTCTATAAATGAATGCAGAGACTTTATTTAAGTCCACTGAAGATAATTCAGCTTTATTTGTAGAGTACGTTCAAAAAACTGTTTTCCAGAGACATGTGCATGTTAAAGGACTGAAGGACTTTTTCAACTTAAATGATGCCACTAACGGCCCGTTCACACAGACCGCTGATCCCAGAAAACCGCCAGAACGCAAACGCATCCCGGACTGATCCCAAAAGTGATTCCGTAAAGGGGACATACGGGATCAGTCTCAGAAATATAGTTAAGCGAGTCATTTTGGTTCGTTCTTAAATCGAAAACTAAAACTTGACCAAAATTTGTCTTTAGCTTAATCATGGATGAATGCAAGAGTCCAAACGTCAGAGTCAAGAAAAGCATTGTCTGCTTTTTATCAAAAGTCATTAACATGAAAATACACAGCGCATTACTAAACACGATCACTTACAAACCTTTAAAACAGTCTGTGTGCACCTGCCGTGCTCTTGCGCTGCGGAGAAGACCACCAGCTTCTGTGAGACCCTGATAACAGACTAACTCCTAACTTTCACCGTTGTAAATAATATAAACATGTTGATCGTATACCGACCTAAGTGATTATTTATGGTTTTATAGCATTATGTGCAATATGCTTTATTATTCATTGGATCTCCGGGAACTTATTCCGAAATGGTTACAAAATCTAAATCCTAAAAAACTTTTCTCAAACTTTGTTTTTAAAAACTGATAAGCTTTTGTTCATCCTATTACAGAAAAATGATGTTTTTTTATTGCATAGGCAATGTTGCAAAAAGACTTATTCAGTTATATGTTTTCATTAAGGATGTGTAAACTTGTGTCTTTACAAGATCTTCACGAGATGTGTGTGAACGCACAGATTCCAGAAAATCACTGACAGTGTGAATGAATTAAATCTAACGATCTCGGGACTAATTCCAGGACACATCCAGGATCTCTGTGTGAAAAGGCCTTAAGTGAGATGACTGTCTCACACACACACACACCTGATTGGCTGTTTCCAGACTGGAAATAAGACGACCCATTAAAGCTTTGAATATTTGCCATGGCCCACAATGCACTGCTCTCCATCAGGCTTGTGTGTGAGGGGTGTGCACTGTGTCCTGGTGCATGATGGGATACGGGTGTGTAACTGAAGGATTGGGGTGTGTGTGCTGTGAGCTGATAGCTGGAGAGTGAATGAGGGGCGCTGAAAGCTGTTTGAGAAAGAAGAAAGAAATCCAGTTCAGACACACGCACAGCCTCTGTCGTGTCCTTTCAATATCTCACTATTCCTGACTATTAAACTACAAGCAGATACAACACATACACAAAGAGCACAACGCCTCATGTTTCACACTTAGTTAGTCCCACAATCACACACACATGCTGAAACATGTGCGCTCACTTCTCATCGGTGGCCTGTGAGCGTTCAGAGTCCCGCTGTCTAGAGCTGGGCATGAGCTGGGGTCAAAGTTCAGGTTGGCAGACCAGGACAGGTTTTGACTGAGAGGCTTGGAGTTGGACAAGACTCCAAAAAACAAACCTGTAGATGTTTGACCAAACAGTGAGTTCAATCCCATCAGAATTACTCGAAGTTCATCTGACATCCTTCAATTCCATCTCGATGATATCTGTCACGTCATGTGACTTTAATATATATGCTTCAAACAAAGGTTTCGTTTAGAGACATTCAATCTCTCTTTTGGTCATGTCGCCACTATACTGAAGTGAAATGTTCTTAAACGTGTGGTGAATGTAGGGGAATGGTGCGCGTTCTTCTTGGACGAGAGCACTTCGATGCATGCGTATTAGGTTTGTGCATTGAACGGCGCATGGGGCTTGATCGTATTGGACGCTGGGGCTCTTACTCACAATGCAGAAAAGTGCTCTTGTTTAAGAAGACACTGACACGACAGAGGAGAATATATCCATTAAAGTCGCTATTTTATTTTGTTTTTGGCACATAAATCATTCTCGTCACTTCACAATTCAACTGATCCACTATGAGCGGATGGAGCGATGTCACATGTCTTTAGTGCTTTCCTGGACCTTGACAACAACTGACACCATGATGTCTATGAGGAGGCCTGGAAATCTCTCGGATGTCTCCTAAATATCTTCATTTGTGATCCGAAGACGCCGGAAGTTCTCGTAACATGTTTAATGTCATGTGAGAGAGTAAAACATCACACAAAGTAGATTTTTGTGTGAACTTCCCCTTTAATGTTTTATATAACATCGCATTAAATAATAAAAAAATAAAACATTGTGATGTGTGGATGGTATGATGTATGAAGCATTGAGACTATTGTGCAACGCTGTTTTGATGTGATTTGTAACTTCAAATTTAGTCTTTTGTGACGTGATTATTAAGTGATGAACTCGATTGGTGTTGTCACTATTTTAATGGGAACTTGTATTCACACATGTTTGTGTGCGTGCGATTGTTGTACCTCTGTCTTCTTGTGCAAAGTCATTGGCCACATCCATGTCTGAACACACATCTAAATCCTCATTGGTGGACACTCTGTCATCATAGACAAATGAAGTGTGATCTGATTGGTCTGTAGTCTCAAAAGGGGCGGGGCTGCTGCAGGGCGTGTCAGGTCGAAGTTTGGTGTGGATTTGATCTCTCTGCTCTTTATTCAACCTGCTGACATCACAAAGAACATTAACATCATCATTGTGGTGTAACATGAACAAACAATCATGTATTTTATTTTAAAGAACACACTCGCCTGTGCGGCAGAAGCTCGTGAGGCGTTTTATCATCTTCCTGCTGCTCTGGACCTAGAGAAACATTTGCACATCTGAGCCTATACTGTGCCCTTAAAGTACTGTATGTACAGTTTTTGCAATGGAAAGTAGATACATGCGCAGAAAAGCAAATATGCACGCACTGGGACACACTAAAGCGAAGCGGAAGTGGCTACTGTTGCCTAGACAACACTTTGATTGTTAACAGTCACGATTATCCAAATTCAGCCCTGCTTTACATTTAAGTCTTTATTCACACGTCATTTCTGATGTAATGTTAACTGTTTACTTACATGTATTCATCACTTATTTAATTATATAAATGCTGTACTATTTTCGAATTCTATTGGGATGCAGGGTAAGAGGGTAAAATGACACGCAAGTGTGATGCTAAAGGCCTGTTACGAGTTTTCAGTGCTGTTAAGTTTCAGTGAATGTTGTTGAACGCTCACGTCCGCTCATCTTGCTGCTGACTCTCTGAGCGAGCGAGGAACTCTGGGAAAGCTGCTCTCGGAAGCTTTGGCCCATGTAATAATCAATGTCATTGGCACGCAGCAGCTCTTCAAAGGCTTTGGTGGTGTCGCTCAGATGATGCGTGAGGATGTGACAGATGCTCCGCCCCTCTCTCATCCTCTGCCGCAGATGTGACAGTTCCCTCGCCTGTGCCTGAATCAGCGTGTTGTACTTCCTTTTCAAACAGGAAGAGAAAAAGGATATTGGCATATAGGTTGTGAAGCGCAGCTAAGAATAATGACGTAAATATATTCATGCTGAGATTTGGCTCTCTTGTTGTCTGACGAACATTGAACTTTCAATGACTGCATGCAGCATATTTCATCAGAATTTTTTAAGTATTAGTTTATTGTTTTTATCTCCAATGTGAATTGCACATTTGCAGGTTTGATTAGGTTTTTTCATTATTTTGTTAGAAATAATAGTATCCTTTGGTTTGTGTTTAACAAATGAAAAGGAAACAATGCCCTGAAGTCAGGGGTAAGGTTTTTTAAATGAAAGTTTTTTTTTAAATAGGCTTACACCGTGCCTACACCGGACGCGACCAGCGCAATGCGACACAACAAAAGACATTGGAAACCAATTGCATTCGCATTAGAACCAATTGTAATTTAAAATCTTGTCCACACTGGATGTGGCGCGTCATGACACGAAACCCATTAAGAACAAGCAGGTTGTCATGTCTGGTCTAGACACGGTGTAATACCACATTCAAGTTTGAAATGAGTTTGAAACAACACTAAGCATGTGACATAAAACATGCTGCCTACACCTATTGAAAACTGTGTGATAAACGTGGGGTGGACAGGTGGACTCACCCAGGCCAGGTGGCACATTTGCCCTCTTCTGGGCCGTTCTTTCCCTCCAGCTTGGAGTTTTTCATTTGGGTCTCCAGCAGGGCCACACGACTCACCAGCTCCTGAAGTTCTTTGCTGGGTTTCATCGGCCCCGTGTCAGACTGCCAGCCCTCATCTTCATCTCCAGCACTCTGAAACTCCCAGTTCACCTGCTGGATGCATGTCTGATGGTTTATTTCTGATTTGAGTGAATGGGATTGTTCTCCATTATTAATGACATCATTACTGATGTGTCAGATTGTTCAGCCCTAACAACAGAACGTTACCTTACGTGGCGCACGCTCCAGACTAGATCCATAGTCTGAGGTGGCGGAGAGCGATCGTACACGCAGCTGCAGGCCGCGAATGACTTTGTGGCAGCCAGAGAGCTGTGCACGCAGGTCCTGCACCAAACGCTTCAGAGAAGAGGGCTCGTCTACCGGAGCACCGCCGCTGTTGCCATGCCAACCGCAGCGTCTGCTCACCGCACCCGAGAGTGAGACGCATGTCTCCAACTCATCCACTTCTGCACAGGAAAACATGATGCATGAAACGCAGGCATACAGAATACATTTGGCCAAAGCTTGCAAACCCTGGGCATGTGACATGATGACATTAAAGACATTAAAGTATTCATTTAGAGCCATGATCAGACTGACTGGATCTACCAGTGCATTAAACAATTGAAATGCACACATTCCAGCCAATCAGAATAAAGTATTCAAACAGACCATGGTATAATGTAGTGTATGTAATATATATAGGGTAGGCCTATATGAACGTGTGTATTGTACCCGGGCTGCTGGTGTTCTCTCTCTCCGCTTCATTCTCACTTCGGCCACTCGTCTCATATCCCAAATCCTGAAGATCCACCTGAACTTGTTTACTGACCCTCTGAACAGCACTTTCCGCTGAAAAACAGACAATTGTATGTTTGCCAACACAGTGGTTGAAAAGTTGTGACTTGTGAGGACATTTAAAGTGGACCTTTAAAAATAAAAGTGTGTGTGCATGCGTGTGTTCTCACTGAGGAGTTCTCTGTAGTCTTTCAGTTGGTCATTGAGCGCGTGCACCGTGGCTTCTGACACCATCAGTCTCTCCTGCAGCTCGCGGCTCTCCTGATGACTCACAGCGAGGTCGTTACGGAGTTGCTCCGCCTGCTCCTGAAGCCCCGCCTCCACATGTTGCCAGAACCCAATAGCATTACTTCCTCTGTTACTCGAACAGTCACGCTTCACTTCTACATCCTAACCCATAAGAACATACACAATAAACCGCTGTCTTATAATTTGATAATAGTCACGACTGAAGAGTGCATATTGTTTTCATCAAATAAATGATTTTATGAACATTAATAAGGTCTCAGAGCTGCTTCTATTCCAAAAGAACTTGGGTTATGAAAAAAAGGTTTCCCAGCAGAGATTGATTCATGACTTCACTGCCTGAGCAACCAGTCTGATATCTCTTTCCCAAAGACAAATTCATTGACTGTCCATTACACATGTTTAAAGCACTTTTTTAAACGAAAGAGCTCAAATCTATGGACTGTAACTAGCATTGGACCGTTTCATCGGACGTGTGCGCGCCAGACCCCCAGTTAACTTCCAGTTTGTGTTTGGCTAGCGTCTAATAATATAACTATTTATATTTCATATAATTTATGTTAATATTAATTTGTATTATTAATTTAATGTATAATTATTGCATTAAATAGACAATTTGTTGAACCTGTCCTGTGGTTTTGTGGCATTAATCGAAAGCGTATGGTACATTGGTTGAGCTTGGTATTGCAGTAGAATTAGAAAA
The DNA here is from genome assembly GCF_947034865.1 of Barbatula barbatula. Taxonomy (NCBI): domain Eukaryota; kingdom Metazoa; phylum Chordata; class Actinopteri; order Cypriniformes; family Nemacheilidae; genus Barbatula; species Barbatula barbatula. The sequence continues at coordinate 53,826 of NC_136764.1, forward strand.
TGTCAAATACAGTACACTGCATGATGTTGTAGAACAAGCAAGATCATTCTAAGAAAGCGATGTTAACGGAACTAACCGAATCTTAAACTAATCTAATATCTAATCTAATATCTGATAAAAACAACTAAATGATCTGAATGGTGTTGGGCTGATCGAGGGGCTTGCTGCAGTCTTATTATTGTACTTTTGTGTATTGTTGTAACATTGTGTACCTGAGCTGTGTGATGGGTGGTAGGTTTGTGTGACGGTAGTGTTCCGAGGTCCAGAGAATGCGGTCTGGTGCACCTCCTCTTCCACCTCCCCTCTCTCGACTTAACACGTGGGGGCCCACGCTTGCCCTGAGGGGCCCGAACATCTTCATCATCATCATCATCATCATCATATTTCTCCTCTTCCTCCTGATCACCTGTCTGGAGCTCACGCTTCTCCAACAATCCACACTTCACAGACACCTCATCAGCTGCTCCTAATCCAAATTCTGACCCAGATTCCGATTCACATCTCAACTGTGATCCAGTTTCACTCTGATCGATCGCTGCTTTCTTTTCATGCTGACTAGGAAGAGTGTTTCTACCAGAGCAACAATACCAACACACATCAGAAGCAGAATAAATGAGGAATGAAACACAACTGCACAGGTCGCATGTGACGGACGTTTGTACCTGCAGCGAGTTCGCTCGGTCCGACCCGTTACATCGACATCACATCGCTCCCCTACTTTCATATTATGGGACAATATTCTCATGTTAACCCGTCTGCTAGACATCCCAGCGTTCTGTGGGAGAAGCACAGAGAGCTTAGAAAACTTTCAGAAAATGGAAGTATCTTAGGACAAAATTATGATCATTCCGAAAAGAAATGATATCAAAATACAGAGAACCAAACTACAGCTTACATTAATGGGTCTAGTGTAAAAAAAGGTGCTGTAGTCCTGCAGTTAAACATGTGAACTGTTGAGCCAAAGATTCAATTCATGCACAGAATGTCAGATGCAGGAGAAAGATGATTTCATTGAAAGGGTTTCTAAATGATTTCCAGCTCACTTAAACAACACATACCACAGATCACAAGTCAGAGTTAGGCTGTGAAGAGATGATTTCATGTTACCTGCGAATCATTCAGACTGTGAGCTGTAAGTTTGATCTCATCATCTTCCTCATCGTCCTCCATGCTGTCTGTGAAAGCCTCGCTGCTGCTCTCCTGTTCTTCATCATCCTCATCACTGCTGGATTCTAAAGGAAACACAACAGATGGGTCATCTTTCTTTGGCTTTCTGTTTCTCCACGGTTTCTTACTAAATGTCATTTCATACATAAGAGCAGGAGTTAGTGTAACCACAGTACTGCAACAAACCAGCGCAATGACTGAATCCTCAGACTGACTCATTTATCTCAAAACTGACATTTATATATATATATATATATATATATATATATAGGCAATTATCTAAAGAATTGTGCTCTACATTAATGCACGATACACCTATGAGAGATATGAGAGACTTTAGACGGTAAAGATTCAAAATGAATCAAAGTTCAGGATTAACATCTGTCACATGTACTCAACAGTGTGCTGATAGAATGGATATCACACAGACATATATAACAGCAACATTTACAGGAATGAATGTACATATGAAAGCTCATGTACAGAGCAAATAACCTGGAATTGTTTACTGACTCTGTGTTTAGTTTTTGTTTAGTAAGGATTGTTTGAGTTCTGCTGTTTGGTGATGGAGCCGTCAGATCACGAAAAGCTATTCAAGGCTTATGAGGAGGTTTTTACTGGTCATTCATCTCAGTCTATAGTGAAGAGTGTAGGTTATGACAGAGGATGAAAAATCATAAATCATATACTAACCTGTTTTTAGTTTACTGAAAATCTGCAGTCCCATGAATCTTTATCTAATTATCTTTTCAAAAACACAAATTCTAAATGATTTCTCAAAGACAATAAGAAAGGACAAAAGTGGGTGCCAAGGAGCAAATCTGTTTACATTTATTTTTGTTTTAAATACATGAAATAGATTTTTTTTTCCATGAACAGGAATGAAACATGAATGCTGATTAATGCAGTAAAAACAGCTTCATTAAGAGCATTAAAATAAAGCCATCTTGTTGTAAGGTGACATTTGTAGTTTTTTAACATGCAGATTACTTTATCATGTACATGCACTGCTGGTGGAGACGTACAGAACAGATTTCCGTGAATGAGATGAACAAGTACAGAACACAACAGAACCATCAAACAGCCTTTACTTAAAAGATAAGGAAACAAGAGTTACACAAAACAAGCCCAACACACACACACACATGAGAAATATACAGCAATGTCTGGATCGAAGCATCAGTTATTAGTTCTTAAGGAGTTAGTATCTGCACCGACTGCCGAACTCTGCCGTGTCCCACCTCCATAATCCATCTGTGTGAGAGCGGCCCGGTCCAAAGCCAGAGCCGTCGCTCGGGTCCTCGCCAGAACGTCTTCCAGCTGTCCTCGCAGTGCCTGAAGTGAGTTTAGTTCAGTGTGTAGCGCATCATCGCTCTTCCCACCGCTGCTAGAGTTCACATTAAAACACACACACAGTTCAGATTGACTTCTGTTTCACCCCAATCACAACAGCATCTGTCGCTGTCAGTGAGCGTGAGACAGCTGTCGCTGTGTTCTGACCTGTCTCTCTGATTCTGGATCTGTCTAAGGTTCTGATAGAGCTTCGTCTCAGACCTCAGAGATTCATTCAGGATCTTCTGTTCCGACACAAGCTGCTGTAGGAAATACTAACACACACACACACACACACACACATCTTACCATACTGAACACACACTTCTACAAAATCATATCAAGCCAGTCAAAAAAACATCTGGACCTTTTAAGACCATAAAAGGATATTTCACCGGAAAATTACAATTTCCCTCAAGGCATCCTAACTGAATAGGGTTTTCTTCGTGAAGAATAATGCAGTTGGAGTTATAATACCACGTATCATTCCAAACGGTAGAATGGGAATGAATGGGTGTTGACTTTTTGAAGATGCAAAAAGTGCATCCAAAAAAACCCAGCTCTAAACGAAGAACTTTGTTTGAGTTACAGTAATGTGTTAATGTAAAAACAAATGTAGCTGTAAATTAAGCCTTAATGAACATTTTTACTGCGCAATTAGAAAATGGTCTGTGGTGGAGGAGACAGATGCATGTTTCCAAACAGGATCTAATGCTGCTAATCTTGAATTTCAGGCTGCTTAAATCAAGCGTACAGTTTTATGTTTGCTTCATTTATCTATATTCTCTTTCAGATCGGTCAGTCAGAGGCAAGAACCAGCGATCTTCTGCCCCGGGTGCCCACACAAAGCCAGGCAATCTTGAGCTGTGACCCAGTGCGCGTCTTCCACCCCAAAGCGAACATCGCACAAATAAAAAAAAACATGAAATCATGTGTTTCGTCTGTTTTCATTATTTGTCAAACAAAGCTGTTTTAAAAATGTTTTTCTTTTAATTGTACATATTAACTGTCCTAAATGATCTTAGGAATCAAATTTCATTAAAGTTTTGGGCACCAAAGCACCCGTTAACCTTGTAATTTCAGGCATTTAGATGATCATATAATTAGGCTAGAAAAGAAAATACTTTATTAATGTAATGAAAATGAGAAATCGCATTGGAATCCATTTTTACATTGTCATACTAAACGAAAAATCTATCTTTCCATTTGTCATTATTCCTTATCAGTTATCAATATGGTAAAGGACCGAGCTGAGACCTGTCGTGAGATTTGATCTTAGCAACCGCTCACGTCCATTTAGAAAAATGTCAAGTTCTGTTTGGAAACGACCATCCGCCCAGTTTTCGTTCGTACGCTAGTTTCATAAATGAGGCCCACTGTGACTGGCTGTAATGCATCATGTGACTCCTGTCATTGGCCAATCAGTGTTTGTTGGAAAGACGTCCATCAGCTTTACACAATAACACATTTACATTAGAGAATTTATTCGGAGCAATATTTCATTTTAAACACGTCACCATATGTCCAATGTGTATAGAAACTGTTATCCGTCATAAAGATTGCTCTCTTCCATTGTGTTAAACTTGCTTGTTGTTTGCTATCTTCACCGGACACGGCGCGTCAGAAGAACGCATTAGAACTCATTATAATTTTACATTTTGTCCACACTGGATGCGGCGTGGCGTGACGCGACAATCCCATAAGAAGAACAAGCCACGTCCGGTGTAGACACCATGTTAAAGTGAACTCTCTAAATATGACAAAATATTAAACGTGTCACTGGATCACAAATTCTTTTTGAAAAGAAAGACTGTGAGTTTCTTCTGCATTACCTGATAATCTGACAACCGTGAGCCGTCATGAGCAGCCGCCAGCGCACAACGCAACTCTGACACTTCCATCTACACACACACACAGAGAGAGACAAGATTAGTGTGTGCGTACAGTCTTATATCATTGGCTCCACAATGATAGTAAAAGTCTGTTTATCTACATTATGTGTAAATTGATTGTAAATCAAACTAAATTACAATTATATTAAAATGCATAAAGGTTTGTGTGACGGTTAGGGTTAGATTATAGTGTTATAACTTAAACACGTCTAAGAAGCCTTGGGAATGGACTCATATGACGTGCATGTGTGTGACACCTCAGTCTGCTCGTGTTTCTTCAGAGTCAGCTGTAATTCCTCTCTAACAGTTTGTATGTCAGGATCATCTCCGCCGCTTGAACACACAACTGCTCATCACAGAAACACACACACAGTTTCACCATGAACAGATGAATGACATCACACAAAAGACATTACTGTTGTGAAACTCACCATGTGCTTCATCTGCTGCTGTGGAGCTCAACATCACCTGATTCTGAACCTGCAGCAGCTCCTAGACACACACACACATCACAATGCAAAAAACAAAGTTCAAATTGTGTTCGCTCCAAACACCAACCACAAACATTTACGACACAAACAGTATTTACAGATAAACAACATTCTGTCAATCAAACAGTGAAAACACGTGACTGGAGACCAAAGGAAGCGTGCAATAGATTGTGATCTAATACTAAACAAACATGTGGATGAGTTGAATCTCTAGTATGTGACACAGATGACGTGATGTATATTCATGTATCACTGCATGGGATCATCTGTGTGTGTTGTTGTCACCTGTATGAAGGTGTCTTTCTCTTTAAGAAGACTCTTGAGGGTCTGTAGCTCTCTGACCGCAGGAACAGCAGCATCTCTTTCTCTCTCTCTGTTCACCTCATTCAGCTTCTGTTCCTGTGACAACAGCTGCCGGCGCAACTCCTGCACCTGAGCCGAACGCTCCGATATCACCTGACCCAACCTCACCCTATAATCCTGACAGACAGACAAACACACAGACGATAATGCGTTGTTCCAGACAGGTGTTTGTTTTGATGACGTCACTCTCAGATGCTCTAACCCTCTCAGAAAGGTTTTCAATCATTCAGTTTAATCTGAACACAGATGATTTTAAAGGAGTCTGCATTCACGTTTCAGATCATTTGTGAGTGTTGTGAGAAGGTGAGGTTGTGTCAGTACCTGAGTGTGTTGATCTCCGGTGCTGATGGTGTCTAACAGCTCTGTGATCTGTCTGTGGTGTTCCTGCAGCTGTCTGCTGTGCTGTGACATCACTTCCTGTAGCAGACGCTCTTTCACAGACAGATGAGACTGCAGCTCGTGTATGACATCAGCAGGGCCGAGCGACACCTCCTTTAACAACAGTGATCTCAGTTCCTACACAAACACACACACACACACACACACAAACATGTTGACACAACAGCACCAGACTTTTAAATATGGCATCAAATATAAGAGCAGAGTTTTGTGTCTATGTTTACCTGTGTGTGTGTGTTGTGTGTGTGTAGAGCTGTGTGCAGTTGGTGAATGATGTTGTCTCGCTCTTGTATGGCCTTCAGGTGTTTCTCATCACCCTGCTGTTTCAAGCACTTCAGGTTCTGACAGGATTCCTGAGTTCTCTCCAGATCCGAGTCTTTACTCCGCACCAGACTCTCTAAACTCTTCACACACACACACACACACACACACACACTTCAGCATGTTTCATCACAGAGAAGCAGACATTTATGGCACGTCATGAAACACACCGTGATGGTGTCGTTGTTGTTGTTCAGGATGTTGTTCAGTCTCTCCAGATCTCGATCTTTCTCACGGATTGCCAGTTGCAGTCGACGCACCTCAGCATCCTTTTCCTCCAGACAGTGAAACTTATCATCGATTGAGCCCTACACACACAAACATGCACGCGCACACACCGTAGGAATATGAATACAATCCATTGTGAAGAAATGCCATTGATCTTTCACCTACAAAACTCACTAGAAAGGAAGTCAAAACTATTCATATATGAATCCTGATTCACCATCAGCTCCAGTCACACACACACCTCTAGCGCTCGGTCTCTGTCTCTAATGCGACTCTTCAGCGTGTCCAGTAATGCGTCTCTCTTCTGTGTCTCAGAGGAGTCAGTCGAGGGATCCAGCAGATCTGAATACTCCTGTCAGTACAACCCACACATACAGTTCAACATGACGTCCCTAAAGTATGACAGAATGAATGTGTGTATCACCTGCAGCAGAGCGTGTTTGTGATGCAAGCGCTGCTGGAGTTGTGTGATGGTTTTGTCTCTGTTCGTGATCTCCAGTCGTGTGTTCATCTCAAGATCTTTCAGCTCACATGTTTTCACCTGAAGTTCAGACCGCAGCCGTGTCAGCGTCTCACGCAGCTCCTGTCAGGACAATATAAACACAAATCATCACAATAAAAACGCTTTATAAAGTGCTGATGTCAGCGGTGTCCATCTGAATAAATCACAACATCCAGAGAGAACCAGTGACTGTGACCGGCAGGGCTAAAGTATAGAGAGGCACGCGGGTGGTTTATTATCAGACCTGACTGTGTTGTTCTGTTGTCTCTCTGTGCTGTAGTGTCTCTTGCAGGTGGGCCTGCAGTCGGTCTCGAGAGCGTCTCACATCCTCCATGCGTCTCTCTGTCAGTTTGTGATCACGCTGACACGATTCCAACTGCAGCTGACAAGACAACAGAGAACTCTGTAACAACCCAACTGACTCCACTGAGCCGTCTGGAGTCTTCAGTGAGAAACACAAATCAAAGAAGAAGAACGATCACTCTCTCTCTTTGTTGTTATTGTATGTGTGTTGTTTTATGTAATGTAAGCACACACAATCATGCATTACATTTAATAGAAAGAGAAAGTGTGTGCGTGTGTGTGTGTGTACCTGCATGATGTGGCTGTGATGGGTTTCTCTGAGTTGACTCATTGTTATGTTCTGACCTTCAATAACTTGACGCAGCTCCTGAGTCTACAACCGCACACACACACAGAAGAAAACAGAAGGTAAGAATGCTGGTGTTCATTCGAGTGATTGTGGAAAACAAAAGGTTTGTATTCACCTCCGAGTCTTTAGTAGTCAAGCTGTCGGTCAGGTTCTGGAGGGTTCTCTCTTGGTTCTGTGCGGCCTGTCTGATGGACCGCAGCTCTGTGTCCATTACACACAGTTTCTCTTGCAGCTTCTTCATCCCAATAAACATAAACACCACAAATAAGAGTTCATATATTTTAGGTTCTTTCAAATCTATTCCTAACATTAGGGTTAGCTTCAGCTCCACAGATCAATGGGTCTGATTACATTCTTCATCGAATTACATTCGATTTTTTGTACGCAGGTTTCACACAGAAAATGTATGCATATGCATGCTAAGTGAATGAGAACCATTGTTTTTATTTCCTCAGACAAACATTACAACAGCTCAATCTGTTTGTAAAAATAAATAAAAATGTGAAGTAGATCCTTGACCTTGTTGGCATCCTCACTTTCATGGATCTTCATCTGCAGCGAGTGAACTTGCAGCTGCGCTTTCTGCAGTTCACTGACACACTGACCAGCAGCGCATTCGTACTGATTCAACTGCGACTGCTGCTCCTCCATCAGACTCTGAAACACACACACATACATTCATCACTAATAAACACAACAGAATTCAGAGGTCATCAGAGAGCCGGAGGGTAGATCCTCCCACTGAGTTTGTCTTCAAAACCTCTGAAGCATCTCGGCTCCATTAACCCCCATAAACGCTGTGCGTCTGTCTGCAGGGCTTTGTGACAGATCTAGGCCAACAGTGATTCCACCAACTCCATGTTAACCTATTTAAGTCATCTTTGGGTTAAACAGAGAATAATTCAGTGCTTGGTGTGAAGTGTTTGAAATGACTAACATGTGCTAAAGACAGTAGAAGATTGTGTAGATCTGACCGCACGTGCGCAGTAACACACTGGACTTAAAAGTGCTGACACTTGTTTAGTATTCTCTTTATGAACTTATTAACACACACTGAAGTGTCATCACACTCAACACTTGTGTGTTTTATAGCTCTGGACTCTGGAAGCGTTGTTGAAACTGTCGAGTCGGTCGGAATATCTGACCCCTAATTTTACAGATGTGACAAAAACACTTCTTCACCTTTGGAAACTTGCGGACACACAAGGTCATGTACTCATCGTGCCACAGCTCCTCAATCCGAGCCAATTCTGACCCTGTATCCAGTCGAATCCGCGGCAGTTCTGGTTCTACAAGCAGACAGTCAGTGTCATCAAACAGGCTTCTGAAGATCTGATCTGAGCCGTCCTGCTGAGTTCCTTCATTGAAAAACCCCGTCTTTATCAAAACAGGGAGCTTACTGCCACGAGGGCTCTGGACTGGTCTGTGAGCACATTTCAGAACTAGAGACAACGCCAGCGCAAGCTTTGTTGGACGTCCAACAGCCTCCACGTGATCCTCAGAGTCTGAGTTTGGGTCGTCTTCGCCTTTCCTGCTCATTTCTTCATCATCCTGGAGGGTCTTCTGGGCGTTCAGGGTCTTCTGCAGAGATTCCACCCATGCGGCGGAGCTCTCGCAGTCTCTCTGCGTCCTATCACCATCCGACGACTCTCGTTCCGGCACCTGTTCCTCGCCACAAGCGCTTGCCATGCGGCTGGTTGAGTAATGTGTTGATGGGTCACAGGACACGCTCCTCGCCACTTTCCTGGGCACCTTACACACGGCCTCGTAGTCCGAGTCGGCCACGCGTAACGCTCTGCAAACTCTGCACCTTCGTGAACGGAGACACAAGGAGGACGCGTCGGATGCTTGACACTGAGAAACATGGATGCACTCGGGCGTCTGGTCCACGTCGTCCGCCCACGACTCGTACATGGAGTACACCAGGTCATCCTGCAGAAGATCACGGTACTTCACATCGTCCACCGTGCGCATTACCGTCCCACCCGTCATATAGTTATTGTTTTTGCGATAAAGCACGCTGATGCACTGGCGCAGACACTCCTTCTCCTGCAGGAGTCTCTGCAGACGCTCTATGGACAGTGCCTGCACACGGGCGATAACCGTGTCAAAGCGGTACATGCGCTCCAGCATGAAAGAGCACTTGCTGCAGATGAATTCGCTGCGACCGTCTCGCTGCACGTCACAGCACAGCGCATGGGACAGGAGCACCTGCAGGTTTAGTTTGGCAGCAGGATGAAAGATCCATCGCCTCTGGTTACCACACAGCTCACGAGCACAGATGCGACACCCCTCCTTCATTTTCAATGCAGCTGAAACACCTGTCTGTGTGCACCTGACTTTTGATAGAAAATAAACCGACGCAAGTTCAAAGAGTTTTATTTCTACCAAAAGATAATCAAATACAAGTATATAGATTGAGGTGGATGATGTTACACAGATGCCAGTCCGTTATAATCCTGAAACTGCGCGAGACATTCTGATGCTCTCAAACGTCGAGACGACGCGCCGTTCGCGTTATTACACACGTCTCAGCAGAAAACGCATCCTGGTGTCGTTTGCGACGCGACGCACGAGTTCACTCCCGAGGACAGCGAGCGGTATCACTCCACTGTATCCGCCGCAGCGTCACTTTGATCGGCTACAGCGCGCTCGCGGCGCTTCCTTTTTAAACAAGAGAGATAGAGCTGCAGCGCGGCGCGAACCATCGGACGCGGGAGGGGGGGGGTCCGTCATCTTCACGCGCACTGTTTTATTAATCCGCTGACAGATATTTAATTCGCCAAAGAAAACAAGTTGACTTCACATAACATACAGCGTGCGTTTATTCATCATGCTAATGTCACATATGTGTCATGTGAATCCTGTGTGTCTCTCCACGCGCCCCTGTGCGAACAGCATTCAGTTGCGCGAGACGAGCAGGTGAAATGACGGCGTCTCTGACGTCACGACGAATTATGATGAAAATCGACAGTTCGTCCGTTTCAAATGCAATATTAATGTGAAAGATATCATCTGTGATTATATGATCTGTGACATCGTTCATTAGACTTCTTTCATTTAAATAACAGGAGATTAGTTGTATGGTGTGTGCGTGTGTTTGTGCTCTTCCTGTGAGTTGAATGTCTCTAAACTTGCGTGACTGTGCATTAGTCATTTCTTATTTGTATAGGAGTTCACAATACACATTGTGCTTTACAAAACATCAAACTGCTGTCACAGATGTGAGACTTTCATCTTCAGCTGCAGCTGATGTCCATGCAAACACAACACAAAGAGTATGTCTGTGAAACGAAAGAGACAGACACTCTCCCAGACCAGACCAGTACACAAACACAACAGTGACCACATCTGAAGTCATTCTTCATCCCATTAAACATACAGCTGAGCACACACACACACACACACACAGTAAACGCTCATTTGTGTCTCAGTGTTCGCCTCTCTGCTGCTGCTTTGCATTTTACATCTTACTGATTTACAATAAAAAAAAACAGAGAGAGCTCCTACACCAAACAAACACATTACTTATCCGCATGTGATATAAGTATATTTGACAAAATAATCATATTTTAAACAGCATAATGTCAGACAGATGTCAGTCATCCTGCCTGTTGTTGATAAACACCAGTGAGATGTGTCTCAGAAGAACAGATCAACACTGATCCAGTGTCTTTACAAATGCCATAGACATCATATATACAGATTCACACCTGAAAGAACTTTCATCGGATCTAAATCAAACACACACACACTTACCTGCATCTCTTGTTGCACACGTAGCCTTTCACGACCCAACTCCTCCTGATAAAACTAACCAAACAATGACAAATCAATGAAACTACACATTATAAAACCGAGGCTGGTTTCACAGACAAAGCTTAGCTTAAGCCCAGGACTATGCCTTAGTTAAATCAAGATATTCAACTCACTTTTATAAAACTGCCTATGACAAAATCATGACTGGTGTGCATCTTGAGACAAAAAATGCCACTGATACATTTTAGGTTATGTCAGGGTAAGTTATTTTCAGTTAAGACAACTCAAACATTCATTTTAGTCTGAGACTAGCTTTGACTAGCTTTAACCCTTGACTGTGAAACAGGGCCTGATAATTAAACATTTACATTGACATTTCGTCAACTAGCAGACGCTTTTATCCAAAACGACTTACAAAGAGTTCAGGGAGCAATAAGTGATATGTCATAAAAGAGCGATAGTACAATAGGTGCTTATACAAAGATACTAGTTTCAACAAAAGCAGTATTTTCTCTGTAGTCGAAAAGAAATGAAGGTTTTTGATGAAAACATTCCAGGATTAGTCTCCATATAGTGGACTTCAATGGACTCCAAACGGTTGAAGGTCAAAATGACAGTTTCAGTGCAGCTTCAGCAGTTTTTAAACGATACCAGATGATGAATAAGGGTCTAATCTAGCCAAACTAACTGTCAATTTAAAAAATAAATAAAACTGTATATGCTTTATAAACACTCCTACCACACTCCTACCACTGACTCGGTACTTCTGTAACTTCAATAACTGCATTAACTCATCTTCTGGACTGCAACCTATTATTAACTTGTATACTGCACCGTAACTTTAATAACCGTATTAACTCATCCACTGCACTGTTACTTCAACAACTGCATTAACTCACCTATTGCATTGCAACTTTAACAGCTAATGTCAATAATCTATGCACACTTAAATCACTTGCACTATTGTTTAGTCTAAATTATTATCTGCTCCTTTCCACCTGTACGTTAATGTTCATAGTGTTAATGTTCATAGTATATAGTCATCTGTATATATTGTTCATAGTTTATACCTACTGTAAAATATATTCATAGTCCATGCACACTGTATAATACTTTCTCAATATTGTATTCTGTATTTATTCTAACTGTATATCCTGCACTTGCTAATTGCACTTCTGGTTAGACCTAAACTACACTGTACTTGTATATGTGTAATGACAATAAAGTTGAATCTAATCTAATCTAATCTAATGCTCACCTTGCTCTGTTCTGCAAAGTTGAATGTGCAAATACTAAGTAAAACGCAGTTTACCAAAAAAAGGCGTTTGACTTAGAATTTGCACGTTCAACTTGTAAACACTCGGTACTTCCGCCTATGTCAAGCGTGACCTTTTCAACGTAAATACGTATTACATGAAATCGTGAGTATGCTCGCAGAACTGCACTGAAACTGTAATTTTGACCTTCAACTGTTTGGAGTCCATTGAAGTCTATATGGAGAATAATCCTGGAATGTTTTCATCAAAAACCTTCATTTCTTTTCGACTACAGAGAAAAATACATAAAAATCGTGGATGACAACAGGGGTGAGAAAGTTATCATGAAAATCTATGTTGAAAGCGAACTACTCCTTTAAACTAGACCTTCTCACAAACATGCACAGACACACACACGTCTAGAATATTTATCTCCGTGGGGACAGTCCATAAGCGTAAGGTTTTTTCCATGCTGTACAAACTGTATATTTTGTCCCCTTAACCTAGAGATCGTAGACAAGTTTCTGCAATTTTTGCCTCAATTTTGGTCCCCACTGTTACACGAGTCCCCATGAGTGTGCTTTCAGATTTAGGTCCCCACCGGGATGTAAAAACAAGACCACATACACACACATATTTCCAAGGTCATGGGCTTCAGGGGTTATTTGTAGCCTATAAATTGTTTGTGATAAAACCATCTGACAGACAACACATACAGACCTGAGTATCTCTCTCTTTCTGCAGCAGAGAGTTAGACAGCAGCTGCAGCTGATCTTCCATCTGTCTCACTCTCTCTCTCAGGTCTTTCCTCTCCTCCGTCAGTTCTTGGATAACTCGCTCTTTACAGCACAAAGCAGCGGTCAACTCCTCGATCCTGCACACACACAATTCAATTACACTTGATTTATATAACGCTTTTACAATGTTTCAGCTTTACAGGTAAAAGAAGACACAAGAGAGGAAAAGGAAGTGTAAAGAGTACAAACAGAGAAGAATACAGTACCGTACATGTTATTATTGAGAGAAAAGGGCCATTTTAATGTAATTTACAGAAGATAATCTAATCTCCTGGTGAGAAAGCCAACACGGCAACTGTAGAAAGGAACCAAAACTACACACAAACACACACACACACACACACACACGCACACACACACACACACACACACAGGTTTATGTCTTGAGGACGTTCTAGAGACTTCTATTGTTTGTTTTTATACACATCTAGTTCTGAACACTGTAATCTAACACTGACACACACACACCCTAAAAGAACATAAACTTTACTTTATGTCTTTATAGGTTATTTTTAA
>NC_136764.1:72500-74149 GCF_947034865.1 Barbatula barbatula
TTATGCATGTTGTTGTTTCAATAACATTGACGACAAAAACAAGGTTTTTAGTTTTTTTTAGGACACGATGTGAAGCGGAGATATAGTGATATCGATCCGAATGTTTACTTTTATTTAACGGACTGTTTTCAACATAACCTTGTATTTCACAGTATATAAGAAGACACAATAGAGAACTTACTTGAAGCCTTGCGCTGTATGAGAACAGCTGTCTGTACGAAATTGATAGAAAGTTTAAATGGGCAAGTGTTTAAAAACGTTACAGTTATGGAGACCCTAAGCAAGTGCCTGCTCTGCCTATAGGTGGTGTCGGCCCTGAGCCTGTTACGATCGGTTTCCTGGAGAAGTTTTCAAGCCCAAACACTGAATGTCAAGTCAATGTCTGACGACAGACATCAGCTGCCTAACTTTCAGACGCTGAAGGAAAACACTTATTCGTTTGATCAGTTTCATCTGAGAAAAACTCAGATATCATTTAGTTTTTTAATCATCATTTCTTGGCTTTTTAATTAAACTGTATGTGTTCTGAATATGTACATTCACTAAAATCCTATGATGAGAAATGAGTGATTACTAAATAAATGACCATCAGCAGACACAAAGACATAAACCGTCATGACCTCGAGTCATCAAAACTGACATGTTCTGAACCATTCTGCCTCATATCTGACATTAACTTCAAAACATCATGAATCTTCAGTTTTTTACAGAAATCTCAAATTATATTTTTTTAAAAAGCAACAAAACATGCATTTTTAAATGTCAAACATAAGGAGTTAAGAGGCAGAAGTCATGTGACATGTTTTAAATAGACTCTGATGTCTTTTAAACAACAGCAGTTCACATCTCACAGACATGTTTCTATATAAACATCACGTAAATAAATGCCTTTAACTCACAAAGAAAACCATGACTAGTTATGATGTGAGAAAACAAAAGCCCAGTGTGTGTGTGTGTGTGTGTGTGTGATTCTGTATTTCAACAAACACACACATATATTACTGTAAGAGCTCCCCTGTAAACCCAGCGGGGTCGACTGTCACATTGCAACATCATTTGATTATGTATATAGGAATCAACAACCTCGGCGGTTATCTCAGCTCTCACGCCCGTCCCCACATTACCCGGACTGCCATATCACACTACATTACCCATAACCCTGTGCGGGACTCATTATCCTAATCGTTCTGTCTTTTGTCACATTCATTCTTTGCTTGGCCCTGTTTATGTTTGGGTTGCTTTTTTTTCGTCACCTCTCTATTGTTTGGACTGTCTCTCTGTGTATGACCTTTGCCTGCTCGTGGATTTGCTTCAAAAGAGCTCCCGTCCTGCAGACTCCCACCCTGTTTCAAGCCAATTCTCAAGTCGGATCGGAGCTGAGATGTTCAGGACTGTCTCTCTCGAGGAGCGGGTTTGAAGAGCCCTAACCTTCAATGAACTGCGTTTAGATCCTCACCTCCGTGCAAACTGACACTCACCGTTCTGTAGACGTCATCACTGCTGTCCTCAAACTTCAGCTGGATCCTCTCCTCTAGAAAGTAAATGCGGAGTTTGAGGCTGAAGTTTTCCTTCTTCAGGTCATTGAGGTGCTGTGAGAGAGTACGGTAAGTGTTAGACATCTCCACACACGGCCTCAAGCTCGGCTACAC
>NC_136764.1:74349-130929 GCF_947034865.1 Barbatula barbatula
CGTCTCATCCGCTCTCTCGCTCCAATCCATCGTGAAAACATCGATCTCATGATCATTCATCAATATGTGCTCATGTCGCTATTATTATTATGATGATGATGATGGCGCGTTCAGCATCTCTGCGCGTGAATGAGGACAGGTGACGCGCGCCCCCGCCGTCTCGACGCTGCTCTCCTACATTCGGTCTCATCTGAGTTACCTTTGACCTACATCAGCTCGTCACAATCAACATTTAACCATTTTTTATTATTTTACAAAAACAAAAAAATCTCACTTACACTCCTTACCAATGATAAAGAAGGGTATTGTTGATATTATTATATTTCATTATATTTTATATTGTGTGGCTTGTACTGTAGTATCTGTACAGTAATATTTTACGAGAGTTAAGAAACGAAATCAAACAAATTTTTTTTTATTTAGAAACATTTTTATTGAAAGATTAGAGATGGAGAACCTGTATACATGTATAAAATCTGTTTAACTGGCCCTTCATTACAAATAAACATTGTCACTATCCTACTTACTGTAGTAAAACCATGTAAGCGGGAATTTAATAAAAGCTTTTTGCAGTACACGGGAAACACCAGCAGGTGTCACAACAATCAAAAATGTTTATGTGTGAAGAGAACCTCTATCTGTTACTGTACATCAAGTCCCTCTTTATACATTCTTGCCGAAGGCCACACGCGGGCCGGAACGCGGTACTCTGGGCGCTTCCATCCCATCCGAGATGATCCAGATGGCCGGTGTGTATCTGTTGGCCTCCATCACCACCCGGATCTCCTCAGCTCGGGCCATCTCCTCCAGCTCCGGACTCGTCTCTGGACACCAGTCTACCATGAATTTATCTTTGGTCTCACACAGGTTGATCTGGACCTCATCTGGCTGTTCTCCAAACAAATAGTCTGCAAAAAAACTAAACATTACGTAAAGTACCTGGACTGAGAGAGCAAGCAGATATTCTGGTTCTGGTATTTCTTGTTAAATGTTTTAATTGTCATTTTTGGACCAAACACTTAACCCAGTGTCAGACTTAAAGGTCCAGTGTGTCCAGTTTTGGGATGATCTATTGATAGAAATGCAATATAATATACATAGCTACAGTATGTCTTCAGATGTGTATAAAGAGCGTCACAATGAAGCGTTGTGTTTTTATGACCTTAGAATGAGCTATTTCTGTCTACATACATCACGGGTCCTCATACATGTACTTGGTCATGTTCTTTCAGCCATCATGTGTTTGTAAAGGGAGGGAAGTTCCCAAACTTGCCAGTAGATATTACTGACTGGACCTTTAAACCGGTACAAAATGTTTGTGATGTAGTCTGAGCTCCAGACCCAAGTTTGAGTCTCTCTCCAACTTCCCTTCCTGTCCTGACTACGACTGCATATAAACAAAAGGCCAAAAGTTAATGTGAAAAATCATTCATGTAGTGTGTTTTGTTTTAATGTACTATTTGAATGCTTCTTGGGACGAAAAAAAATCATTTATAAAAGTATACTTTTGAATTGACTTCAAGTGTTAGAGCCCTTCACAGTAGTGCACTTTAAGTACATAACAAGCTTAGAATCTACATACGAAGTCATCTGAAATTATGTTTTTTTAAGAAGCATACTAGTAGCATGCTTGAACAAACTTTGTTTAGTAAGAGAGAGATTTGATCATGAATTCATTGGCACAGTAATGTTGTATTTTGTAAATACATGTCTCATACAGCTGTACAATGTCACGTCACCTGCTATATCATGCATCAGGTCCTTGATGAGGTGTCCGATGATGGCATAGAGGGTGGCTACTATGACCATGGACGCAAGGATGATGTAGAAAACATGAATGGGAAGATGGATGGCATCTCGAGAGGGTGGGACATAGCTTTTAAAGAAGACCTCTTCCTCCTCGCCAGGGGTCAGCGTGGCCAGATCACGGTATCCAGCCATCATGACCTGTCAAACACATACTGTATCTCACATCACAGATCATCATTGATCTTATGAAAGATGGGTTATCATATCCAATCAACCTAACTTCCCTGGCAAAAATAATGAAATGATTATAAATTATTCATAAGCTTTCTGGGTGCTTCAATGATGAAGAAAGTCAAAGAATACGAATTTCCTCTTTACTGAGCAATGCACTGTTTTTGTGTAGAGATGACACAGAATGACCCTGTAACTCTTCTAACTCTTGTCAATCATAAATGTCATTTTCATAGTACAGTAGACAGACATGAACACACTGTAAATGTGCAATACATACCGTTAGAAAGAGAGGTCTGATGAGGCCGATGGCATATTCATACAAACAGAGTTTCTTCACACCGTGCACACCTACACATGAGAACTGAATGCTGTGCTGTGATTGGGTGAGTTTCTGAAGGTCAAGGGGTTTCTCCGTGGTTATGATCCAGCTTTAAAAAGGCTTACGTGTTATGTTTAGTCATGACACTTAACTGGATTTTGCCATAAAGAGGTCAATGCTTAACACTGTAAACCTCCACCTCCTAAGTTTATGAACCATCAATTAAAATCAAACTCAAATCGATTAAACAGACACAAATGAATGCGTTGAAGGGTTTAACATCCTTTAAGCTCAATACTGTATGTGCATGATTTGGTAAATATCAAATCATGTTGTGTAAATGTCTCGTGTAATAGTTCCCTCAGTGTTCTTATTGTAGAAATCTGGATCTGGACGTCATGTGTTCACGGTCCAGAAGATGCTGGAAAAGCTTACAACAGCACATTGTGATTCAAGTATTTTGTCTTTTGTAATGTCATGTTTTTTTAACCATGTTTTTTGGTAAAAGCATGCACATTTTCATGAGGGAGAAGTAAACATCTTGTGTGTATGAAGTGTAAACAACATACTACTACATGCAAAACAAAAAGCATTTTTGTGATCACACGAGATCTCGCTCACATGGTTATCTGCTCTTAACTACAACAAAATAAAAATCATACCAAAACATGAATATGTGGTTCAGCCAACGCACGTAGACTCATCACTTCATGTATATTTTTAAAACAATGAAATACAAAACAAAATACTAAATATTGCTTAACTTTAATGAACATAAGTAAACATTTGGCTTAAAAGGAGGAAATGTCTACTCCTGGAAAAAGACAAGTTAACCCTAAAACAGCGCTCTAGCTAGAACCAAAAGATTGTCATACTTAAAATTAAAACATGTCATCACTTCAGACACACCTGAGACATCAGCAAACTTCTGAATAAAGTCGAGAAGAAGCTGTTCTCTGTGTCGTGCTGAGCGCTTGCGTAACTAATAAAGTTTTGTCTAAAAGTGAGAGTTCCCTTTCTGTCGGTCTCTCGACGTTGTGTCGAAGCCGACAGATGGGGTTCGCCCTTGAGAACCAATCGTCTCTGACTATTTTGAAAAGGCCAATGAAAATTGGCGAATGAAATTTGCATGCCGGGCTCCGCCCCCGGAAATCCGGGTATAAAAGGGGAGCCGGCGTGCCCATTCATTCACCTTTTGTTCTTCGGAGCCTTCGCATCTGATGACATTCTTCGAATTGCCGATTTCTACGACGCGGTGCAGCGGAGATTCCCCTGGGCGTCCTGGCAGTTCCTGAGGTATTTTTCTAAAAGAGCAATTTCCTCAGCGTGGCATTGCCCGCTGATCTCTTGGGTGCAGTACACTCATCGAGGACGGGGACGGACACGGTGGTTGCCGCAAGTGTTCGGGGGTCCGATCGCTGTGGCAGCCTCGTGGATTCGTCCTGCCCGCACGGCGCGCGGATGGCTATTCAGACGTTGCGTCACTGCGCGCGGATGGCTAGTCAGACGTTGCGTCACTGCGGGCGGACGGCTATTCAGACGTTGCGTCACGTTGGCTACGTTCTGTCAAGAGCAAGCCACCACCTCGTTTGCTTCCCGTTCTGTGACCGCAGCGGCTACGGCCCTGCCGTCAGCGGCGGCGAGCAGCGAGGGTGATGTGGGGATTATCGTGAGCGTTAATCCGTCAGCCGGTCGGCTCGCGGACCGCTCGCGCCCCGTCTCGCTTGTTTAGCAGGTCCCCAAGGATGGTCCTAAGCCATCTTATTCCTCAGCCACGCGCTCGGACACGAGCCGTGGAGATGAGGTGTCTCTTGCAACATCGGAGCGCGACCTGCTGGCATCAGACTCTGGCGATTCCCTGAAGCTCCCTCCCTCGGGAGGTCGAGCACAGGTGAGAGCAGACGTCAAGATGTCAGCCATGCTCGCTCGGACCGCCGTGAGCGTCGGGTTGCGGTGCAGCCCTGGTGCTCGCGGCTGGGTACTCGCACATTGGGCCCGGCTCAAGTGCCAAGTTTTACCGAGCTGCATAAGGAGTTCAGTAAGACCTGGAGCGTCCCTTTCGGCGCGCTTCCGTCTAGCTGACTCTATCGCCCTCTCTTCCCTCGGGGCGGGGAGGCAGCTAGGGACTATGTCAATGCACCCTGGGTGGAGCATGCAGTCGCGGGTATCCGCAGACGGCGGCCACCTGGGGGGCTTGACCTAGACTCACCGTCCAGGGCATGTAAGGTCTCAACATCTCTGGTGTTGAGGCTGGCAGTGCCGTGGACCAAGCTGCCTCCACTCTTACGCATGGCCTTCCTGCAGGCCAGGGCGCTAAAGAGAGCCCCACGGGGTAAGACCGACCCAAGTAGTGCCGCCGCCGACTGGCCCTCCGGGGACCGCGGTGGCAGCGCAGGCTGGGTCGGACGATGTCCACATCAGTGGCCCGGAAAGATGCCTCGGACCCAATCTTGCGCAGGGGGGCGATGTCGAGAAAGGCCACTTTCCCGACTCCCCTCTCGCAAGGTCGGCTGATTGGTGGCGCTGTCAAGGACTGCTCCAGCAGCCTTTTGACAGTGTAGAAACAGACCGGCCTGCTGTGACCCGGCCGCCTTTCGGCCGTCGAGGTCTCGCACGTGGTCTGCCCCCAGCAGCCCTGGCCTTCTCCAGCGTCGACTCCGGTTCTGGTGCCCCCGCAGGTGGCCCCCCGGAGGAAGACGTTGAGAGGAGGACCACCTAGAGAGATTGAACCATCGGGCCCGACCCAGCCTGGGTTGCTGGATGGTCGGACTGGGGCGGTCCCTGCCGCGTCCCAAACACCTTCTGGGCCCCTTCGGGGGCCTAGTGCCCGCCTTCTCACAAGGAGAGGTCTCTCTCTGGGTCCCACTTGCAGCCGCTCTCACCCTCTGAAAGATGGTGTTCGGCAACTCGACGTTGCGTCGTGGCGGCACGCAATGACGAGTATAAAGCAGCCCTCAGCACTCTCGCTTCGACGGTGCGTCGAGCTGCGCCATCGCCTGGCAGGTGATTTAGCGGAGCCGTTCCCCCCGGGGAGACCAGCACTGCTAGTCATTGAACCAACCCCCGCGGGTTGATGAAGTAGATCGCAGCCCCCCCTGTGAGGTCTCTGGGTGCTTGGTTAGCATTTCAAACCATCACGGTGGCTGGGAGTGTGGTCCGTCTCGGCATTCGATCCAGCTCGCCAGACCTCCGCCGGACTTCAGGCATCCTCTTACCTCAGCAGAGGCAGGGATGTTCCTGTGCTCCAGGCCGGGGCTGCCACCCCTCTGGCGAAGGCGATCGAACCGTCCCCTCGGCCGAGATGTCCAGTGGCTTCGACAGCCGCACTTCATCATCCCCAAAACCAGGGGTCGCTGCATACCTTGAGCAGCACCTTGCAAGGGTGCCGTTCGGGAGGCGCAGAAGCGCGTCCTGGTGTCTGTCAGACGCCAGGAGTGGTTCATGACAACTGACCGCATACTCTCATGTACAGTTTCCCTCGGCACTGTCGAGGGGCTGGCATGTCAGTAACGGGTCAGCCGGGAAAAAGAGAGCAGCTCTCCCTGGCGCGGAGCTCCCCCTTTTCCTGGTAGAGAACTCAACACTGTCTCCATGACGGTGTGCTCGCTCACGAGCACGCACAGTCAGTGCTGAGCTGCTTGAACTTTCAGGCAGCAGCCAGCGGTCCCCTGAAATCAGTTTCAGAGGCTCCTGGGCATGGTGTCCTCGGGGGTGGCCTGTCCCCCTCGGGTTGACGCACATGGGACCGCGACAGCACTGACTACAGAGATGAGTTCCCTGGAGAGCGTGGCGCACTGGCAGTAGGCGTATCGTCATTACGCCTGCTGCCGTCGCATCCTAACCCCGAGCAGGTCTTGAGGCCGGTCGTGGAACGACAGACGCCTCCCTACGGGGTGCGGGTGCGGTGTGCAATGGGCGCGCAGTGTCGGGTCGCTGGACGGGCCCCCGCCTGCGTCGGCAGATCACTGCCTTCAAGTTGCTAGCTGTCCTGCTTGCACTGATGAGGCTCCGGCCTCTCGTGCAGAGCCAGCATACTGGCCCGGACAGCACGACCGGCGTAGCGTACTAAACCTCAGGGTGGCACTCGCTCGCTGCAGTCATCGCAACTCGCCCAAAACGCCTCCTCCCGTGGAGACAGCAGGTGGCAAAGCCCCTGCAGGTCACAGGCCCACCGGGTGTCCTGAACCAGACAGCCAAGCGCTCTCTCGTCAGTTGACACCCCGTGGGAAGTGATGACTCCACCCCTGCGGGCTGGCCTGGGTGTGGTTTGGGCGGGCACAGGGGGACCTGTCGCCTCCCTGAACACCACCCAGTACCGCTGGGCATTCCTTGGACGAGGACCCCCTCGACACGGAGGCCCTAGCGCGCAGCCTCCAGTGGAGACAGCAGGTGGCAAAGCCCCTGCAGGTCACATAACCACCGGGTGTCCTGAACCAGACAGCCAAGCGCTCTCTCATCAGTTGACACCTCGTGCGAAGTGACGACTCCACCACTGCGGCCGGCTTGGGTGTGGTTTGGGCGGGCACAGGTGGACCTGTTGCCTCCCTGAACACCCCCCAGTGCCGCTGGGCACTCCCTGGTCGAGGCTCCCCCCTCGACACGGAGGCCCTAGCGCGCTGCTGGCCGCGGGACAAGCGGAACTACGCTTCCCCCCAGTGAGCTTCATTGCGCAGGTCCTGTGCAAGGTCTGGGAAGGGAGTATCAAGTGCTGCTAGTTGCGCCTTACGGGCCCAACTACACTTGGTCCTCGGAGCTGATACTCCTGACGACAACTCCCCCTGGCCAAATCCCCTGACGAAGGGCCTACTCGCAGGGGATGGACACGTTGTGGCGTTCGAGCCGGACCTCTGGGTCTGGCTCCTGGATGGGACGAGGAGTTCCTGGATGACCTACCCCCCTCAGTGGTGGAGACTGTCACTCAGGCAAGGGCCATGCCCACAAGGCTGGATGCCTTTAAGTGGCGCCCCTTCTCGTCCTGGTGCTCTTCTCGAGGAGAAGACCCGCGGAATTGCTCGCTCAGGAACGTGCTGTCCTATTGCAGGAGAGGCTGGGGAGTAATCTCCCCTTCCACATTGGAACGTGGGTACCCGCTGTCGCGGCTATCACGTACCAGTTGCTGGTGAGCCTCTGGGGCGGCATGACCTGATTATTAGGTTCCTCTAGGGCGCGAGGGGCTAACGCCTCGTCCGCGCCCCGTACCCTCTTGGGACCTTAAGGTGGACCTGTGGGTCCCCTTTTTTCGGGCCCTGCCGAGAGCCCCTTCCTCGTTCTGCGAGGGGGGTTGGCTCTCCTGCTGGGGCTCGAGTCCATCCAGAGGGTGAGGCACCTGCAAGCATTCCGTGTCCACCGACTGCCAAAATTCAGGCCCGGTGACTCTCACGTGATCCTGAGACCCCGGCCAACTTACGTGCCCAAAGTTCCGCCGCCCCCCTTTTGGGAACTAGGTGGTGAACTTGCAGGCGCTCCCACACCGGGAGAAAGACCCAACCTGTACGTGGGGTGTCCAGTAAGCGCATTGCGCCTCTACTTGAACCACACAGAGGGCTTCAAGGCCCTGAGCAGCTCTTGTCTGTTTTGGAGGTCAGCAACGGGAGTGCTGTCTCCGAGGAGAGTTGTCGCGCCGGATCGCACACGCCGTCACTACGGTGTGCCGATCCTAGCCCCATGCCCATTTAAGTGACGGTACACTCCGCTCGGGGTGTGGCCTCCTCGTGGGCATCGGCTAAGTGCGCCTCTCTGGCAGACATCTGTAGAGTTGCGGGTTGGGCTACGCTATACCTCGCAGAGGCTTGCAAACCTCCGTGGGGAGTCGGCAGCTCGAGTCTTGCCAACAGGTGAGACCAGCAGTCGTGGGGCGTACGCCTGCGCATAGCGCCTTTCCCCTTCTTAGGTGGATCAGTGCGCTATGGGCTGCCTCCCTTCTTTCCCCAAGGGTGAAGAATAGGCAGTCCGTCCTTCCATCAATAAGCACTCAGGGCGGCGGGCTCGGCGGAGCAGCCCGGCCGCCTATGGCCGGGTATCAAGCTGAGTTATTACATATAGCTCTAACCGGACCTAGTGCCCCACACGTAGTAACCCCCCACTAGGGTGGTTCCGTCTGAGATGTCGTCATGAGATGGTTCCCCACGTGGCAACCCATGACCTCCCCCAGGTGGACATCCACCTTGCGGCATTCCGCACATACCTCCCATGAGTTCTCCCCTATTTGGTGAGACCATGTTGGTGTCTCCACTGTATTCCCCCCCTAGGGTGGGAAGTGGTCTCCGTAGCGCACGTCCTCATTGAAGGAACAGCGCTTACCCAGTAGCCCTACGACTGGATGGCCCTTGCCAATGGGGCCGTCTGAGTTGGCAGAGGGCAGGGGCTACTCATCTTTGCCAAAAGCTCTGGGAGCCCCTGCCTGCCCACTGGAAGGTTACAAATTTCGCGATAGCGCTCACGTGTGGCTCGCCCAGGCCGGTCAACGTCGCTTCGCTAGAGATTGTGACGCGGCTAGTGCCGTGGCGTTTTCCATAGGAACCCCATCTGTCGGCTTCGACACAACGTCGAGAGACCGACAGAAAGGGAACGTCTCGGTTACGTATGTAACCTCTGTTCCCTGATGGAGGGAACAAGACGTTGTGTCCTCCTTGCCACGACAATAGCCGTCCGCTGCAGCAGTCACGAGATGCTCTCAGGCTCCTCAGCACAAGAGGTGAATGAATGGGCACGCCGGCTCCCCTTTTATACCCGGATTTCCGGGGGCGGAGCCCGGCATGCAAATTTCATTCGCCAATTTTCATTGGCCTTTTCAAAATAGTCAGAGACGATTGGTTCTCAAGGGCGAACCCCATCTGTCGGCTTCGACACAACGTCTTGTTCCCTCCATCAGGGAACAGAGGTTACATACGTAACCGAGACGTTTTCCTTTCGTTTTTCAGTTTTCTGCAGAAACATGTTTCTGGAAAATGTGGGGTACTCCATGATCAAGATTGAATTATGGGATACATTGTCTATCACCTCCTCCCGATGCATCCGCGATTAGAGGAACGGAGCGAGAACACATCCGGGGTTGTAAACTGTCCTTGGCTACATACATGGAAAACTTACTGTTATTATTCATGTGACCCAGGAATTAACCCAAATGGGCCGGACCTTCTTTACACAACCAGAGAATGTCCAGAAACTGAACAGATATTAGAATCATTCAGAGGCTCTTAAAAAAGAATCAGACACGAGAGGCTATTTACTCCTTTAATGAGGAGATTCTTTACAGGCATCCTATTAAACGCAACACTACAGCACATGTCTTACACAGAGTCGTGGCAAATATATTCAAGATTTTAATTGATGTCACACAGTTGACATCACATTGACCACATGCTCTTTTCCACATAAACCCTATTATTGAGGTTTCTGTAGCAACAGTCTGGCTAATTTAAACATTTAATGAAACTGAGCAGTGAATGCAGACAGCAGATGTGTTGAAGTTGGTGTTGTTGTTGTTATGTGATGGTGAGGGAGTGTTGGGTCTTCTTTTCCTATCCATCCTCCTCCACACAAGCGTTGTCTGTCTCAACATCCTCAGATCTGAGCACAGACACAAAAAACTATTTACATGACAACACTGTACAGAAACAACATGTTTTAGGGTTAGGGTTAACATATTGTAATTAATATCCAAAACCCCCAGCCCCCTCAAAAGGATCTCTCTTTAACTTAGTTTAACAAAGAAATGTCCGATTTACATCTTGCTCGTAAATTTTGTCACAATTTCCGTTCTTCATTCTTATAGTCATTCTCACATTAGCACTGAAATGCTGGTTGTGACCACTTTAACATTTAACAGTAGAACGACCATGAATAGACAGATGAAGGAGTAAATGAATAGATGGATGAAGGAAGGAAGTTCCTAACAGAAGATTAGGAGTTTAAAGTCCTTACAGCTCACAGCTGAGAACACTCACACACTTCAACACTTCTCCTTTAGATGAAAACCAAAACACGCTTCCATGACAAAGCTCTCGCTAAAATGAATACAGTACACACAAAACATG
This sequence comes from Barbatula barbatula, assembly GCF_947034865.1. Taxonomy (NCBI): domain Eukaryota; kingdom Metazoa; phylum Chordata; class Actinopteri; order Cypriniformes; family Nemacheilidae; genus Barbatula; species Barbatula barbatula. Next base: position 84,688 of record NC_136764.1, read on the forward strand.
ATGTTTGATAACTAGTGAGTTATCTCATTTTGGAATTAAACTCTTCAAATAGAAACATCATCCCTTAAACAATAAAGGAATAAGAAATGTACAACTACACCTGAAAAAATGAGAAAGTTGAAAGCTGTGATCCGTGACATTTGTCTCTGTTTGAAACATAACATTGCCACATGACACGACACAACTGACATTTCCTAAGAGCTGAAATAAGCTTACTGTAATGATGTCTCAACAAGGCAAACACACATGAAGTTCATGAATCACCAAACAAACAGTCTAATGTCTCTTACCAGGTAGTGAGTGTACAGACAACTACAGACAAGGCGGCCAAAGGCTGAAAGAAGAAAGATTTAAGAGAGAAGCTCTATGAAGCAAGCAAACGAGAGCTACGTGTCATCTAGGTGTCATTCAACATGTCTCTACGCTGGTGTGACCGCAGATGTGGCTTTGGCTTCTTCAGTTTCAGCCTCTTTGAAGAACACCTCTGACAGCAGAAAGGCCCAGAAGAAAACGGTCATGGATGTATTGGCCACCACGATGAAGATCATTATAGGATGCAACATGCTGTCGTTGTGCTGCGCGTGTCGGTTCCAGATTACCTCTGCGCTGATGTGACGGCAACTGAAGAGGAGCGAGACAGTAATCTCTCACAGACACACACAGATAATCCCGCTGTACACAACCACACGCTTTCACTTCATAACATTGACAACAAATGTGTTTGAAAGAGCTTACAGATCTGCCCAAGACATGACGATCAGGGCGTTATTCATGTCTCTGGATATTGAATATAACCCGCGTCAGAAGGTTTAATCCTCAATGTAATCTTGTGCCAGACTTCATCTCTCCTCTTAATCTAAATCCACAGATGACAGATGGTTATGATATACAGAGTTCATCTATAACTGTACACAACTTGCTGCAGTAAACACATAAAGTCACATGTACAGTGAGGGAAAGCAGGATTTGATCCTCTGCTGATTTTGTAAATTTGCCTGCTTACAAAGAAATGAAGGGGCAATAATTTTTATAGTAGGTTTATTTTAACTGATAGAAACCGAATATCAACCAAAAGGGAAAATGTATATAAAGGTTATAAATTGATTTTCATTTCAGTCAGTGAAATAAGATTTGATCCCCTACCAACCAGCAAGAACTCTGGCTACACAGATTGGTTATGTGCCTTTATGGACCACAGATTAGTCCTGTCACTTTAAGAAAGTACTCCTAAAACCAAATATGTTTTAAAGGATTGAAGACCTGCACAAAACTTGAATAGGATACAGACATTTGCAATAATCTGTCATTTTTACTGCAATTGATGTGTTGGTCATTAGGGATGTAAGGATTTCACTCAGCTCAGATTCATTCAGTTTACTTTTACAAAATGAGTTGAGACAATTAGAAATGAACAACTGCCCTTTTATTAGCCTTCTTCTCAAATGCTGCACATTTAAAATATATTTTATGTCAAATAACAAAACTAAACTGAATTTTAGAACAGTCAAATAAAAACGATAATAAAAATCCAAAAATCTTTTCAAAATAAATAAACAAACCAAGAAAAATCTGCATATCCACGGTTTCCAAGTTTGCGGTAAACACAGCGACCCCTGCTGCTCAGAACATGGATTACAATTCAAATAACATCTCAACCGGCTTGAATCGTCACATAATACAATCGATTGTATCATTACATCCCTACACATGATCATATACAGAGGGTACGTTTATATTTGTCTTCAGCATCTGATCAGATCGGATCTATCGTCTATTTGGGTGGTTCGGTTGCAAGTGACAGCGCGACGTTTCTTTAGTTCCTTACAGGGCCGGATTGGGACTCATTTTCAGCCCTGGAGTTTCATGCCTTAGACCGGCCCACTTTAGTTTACGACTGACTATATTAAAATAATGATAATTAAAACCTAAGTCTGCAATAGCGCACTGTTCTCTACGTCAGTTTCCAGAGCTTTCTTCCTTTTTATTCTGGCCTTTTCAGCGCCGCCTTTGCGCTTTCTGTCATCCATTTTTATTTCTGACGGTTTTTTATTTTGAGCAACTTGCAGTGTCGGGGCCAGGGAGTCAATAGATAATCACGTCATCATTAACCTGCAGGCTGCGCTCTGAGTGGGGCTGCGAAAAAATATGAAATAAAAAGATTAGGGCTGCTGTGATTGAAGGCAGCCTAGGGAAAGCCACATTTCAACCGTGCCATGACAATACCGGCCCTCGCGGCCAAAAAAAACTGACCGGCCCACCGGGAATTCTCCCGGTGCTCCCGATTAGCCAATCCGTGGCTGGTTCCTTAGATTATCATAAATCAAAATTCATATGAAATATTGAATCATAGTAATCTCACCATCACACTACAGAGTGCATGAGGGACTGGCCTGACTGCATGGAATACAGCATTAAATAAATATATTAGATAACTGCAGATCACAGCGTGAATAAATAACTTCAACAGCTGCAGCGGCAATAGTGGTGTTCAATGAACCCAAGAGAGCACACGTCACTCCTCTCTTCATTAGGTTTCATTGGCTCCCTGTAGTCGCTTGCATCAAATTAAAGACTCTGCTCCTGGCCTACAAGACCACCACTGGTTCGGCACCCCATATCTTCATTGCTAATGCAGACGTATGTACCCGCCCGATCCCTACGCTCTGCAAAAGAACGAGGTCTTGTGGTGCCGTCCCAAAAAGGTAAAAAACTCACTCTCACGTACCTTCACTGAATCGGTTTCACTTATGTGTAATGATCTGACCGCTGCTACAAGATCAGCAGATTCTGTTCCATCTTTAAGAATCGTCTCAAAACAAATCTCTTCCGTCAACACCTGACCGATCACTTCTGCCTTCTATCTCTTTTAAAAAAAAACGAATAAATATTTACAACGTATCTCTGTTTACTGTGGTAGGCTATAATGAGACTACGTTTTTGATTGCTCTTGTGCTTTTTATTGTTCTTATGTTGTTCCGATTGCTTCCATTGTTTACCCCATTAGTAAGTGGCTTTGGTTAAAAGCATCTGCTAAATGAATGAATGTAAATGTAACTTAATACATTTTCCGTAAATACTGTGCACAAATTGTGATGGAAATGTTCTAGTCTTGCTTCATGATATGTCTATGTTCTGTGTTTTCGGAATGTTATCATGTTTTTCTCTATACGCGTCATATACGCGTTGTCCTCGAGCAAAGCACAAGACATTCTGTTTAAGATAAGGGGTCCTCACGTATTGTGTGTGGGAGGGGTGTCACGTTTTAATCATATATATACTGATGCAGATTAAACGACAATAAAATCCTTTGCAAAGTACTTCCCTTTTTCTCTGTGTATTAGGTTTGTCAAAGTTGACTCAACCTAGATTAAGGAATAAGAAAATTCCACAACAATATCATCGGTTAAGCTCTCACAATCGTTTCTCTATAGGTGTCCTCCTTATCTGTCCTAAATATAATGGTGTTCATAACAAAACCGGAATGATAAAACATTCGTCATTTATATTTACATCTTCAAATGTTAACTCAGGTGAAGGACGCCACTAGGGGTGAGCAGAATGACCAATAATATTTCATGGTAACAATATCCCATTATAATTCTATATCTTCTACCTCTTTTTTCTTAGTTTTCTTTCATTTATTTATATATTAGAGTTCATTTGAATGCTCAACATAGTTATAATGTAAGCAAGTTATGGAAATGTACTAAAGATATGAAATAAAGTTCTGATAATGAGATTTATTGTTGATTTATATTTATCTTCTGGCTATATCATATGTATACAGTAGGAAGAAAGATAACAAGTATGAATATATCCACAAACAATGAGTGTACAGTATATGACCGGTGTTATTAGCTGGTGTTCATGGGGTCTGTGCTGCACAGAACGTTCCCCTTTGGTTCCCTTTTAGACATTATTTTTTTGGGAACCAGACAAAGGCTGTTTTTTAAATAACCAGAAAATAACGTTATAAGTTTACATTACACTGCGATCTGATCACAATGTGTCCTCGACTACCTCTGGATCAGGACCCGCTGATCGGATAACATACCAATCAGAAGCACGCTTACACTTGTCTTTTCAATGTGTATGTGGACGATATCCAGATACAGGTCGCATGTTAATGCCAAAGGTAAATGCAGCCAGAGACAGACACACAGAGAATCTGATTTACATTAATTCTGAAGCTTTTATCCAAAGTGACCTACAGCTGATGTACATGTGGTGTGTGTGTGTGGGGGGGTAGAGTGCGTGCGCTCACAGGAAAGTCCTCTGAGCCACAGGAACAATGACAACAAACTGAAATGAGTCATGTGAAGCTCCTGACAGTACACAGTGACACAGGTTTGCCTCTTTAACATTCCAGAATGCTGCTGTGCTTCTACAGAACAGAAGCACTGAGGGTCTTTACTCTCAGAAGAACACAAATCCGATCGTGTCTTTCTCAAACACAGAACGCTATCACGCTGCAGCTTCTCCTCAGCAAGCTAAAGTTCTCCGCTGGTTCTCCTGCTGCAGGAAGTACTGACAGAAAAGCCCTCGGACCTCTTCAGCTTGAGGGTCGTCAGCAGAGGGCGACACCTCGTCGGCGGGCTGAGGGCTCTCCTCGTGACGCACCGCCTCCTCCCACCTCCTGTCAAACTCATCACCATGCACCTCGCACACGTTGTGGAGGACGCAGCATGCCAGGATCATGGTGGGCACCACGTCCATGCGGCAATCGTTGCGCTTCAGCAGGCACTGCCAGCGTGCCCGCAGCCGCAGGAAGGCCTCGTCCACCACGCCCCGCGCTCGCTCCAGCTTGCGGTTGAAGGCCCTCTGTGCCGCAGTGAGCTCACCCGATTCTGGGTAGCTCTTCAACAACCAGCCCTTCAGAGGGTAGCCAGCGTCACCCAGCATCAGGTAGCCCAGCGGCCGGCCCATGAAGTTCAGAGGCGGGTCGCGCAGCAGAAAGCCACCGCCGTCGCATGCGCGCGCCCACAGGGTAGAGTTCTGCAGGATGGCCGAGTGTTCGGTGCTGCCCGGGAAGCCAGCGCACACGTCCCAAAACTGACCCAGACCGTTGACGGCGCCTTGCGTGACTACTGACAGCCAGCCGCGGCTGTTCCAGTAGTTGTCGGTGTTGCTGGACGGCGCAATGATGGGCACGTGGAGGCTGCCTACCACACCCACGCAGTGAGGGAAGCCCCAGCGGGTGGCGAAGAGTCGGGCGGCGTCCTCCAGCTCGTGCTCGCTGGGTGTGCGGAGGTAAAGCGGCCGCAGGAGCAACACGATGGCGTGGCACACATCCCGCACGCACTTACAGACGGTTGAACGGCCCACACCAAACAGGGTGCTGATGGTACGGTACTCCACGTTTGAGGCCAGCCGCCACAACGCCACCGCCACCCGCTTTTCCAGGGGCAGCGCGGGGCGGAGCCGGGTGTCTTGACGATTTAGGCGGGGCTTCAGCTTACCGCAGAGGAGAAAGAAGGTCTCTTTAGTCATACGAAACTTTTCCAGCCAATCGGAGGGCTGGAACTCTCTCATGACCACCCTCTCCCACCAGTCGGTGCTCTCGATGTTGCTCCAAACGCGTGTGGGACGCGTGGGTATGTCGCTGACAGGCCGAGAGGTTTGGGCGATCATCATCTACAAGAAGAAAACGCTTCGGTTTAACAGCACGGCTCACCAATAAAAAACAAACACGCATCACATGTTTCTTATTACGGTGTCATCTGGTCAATAAGGGCACGTAATGTCTATAAAATCTTTTAGCTACAGGATGAAACCTTCTCCACCTCCTAACTGAGGATGTCATCAAGCCCTCTTACTCGTCATGTTGATGGAATCATGTGATGCTCTGTGTTTTCTCGAACTCCATTGACTTACATTGTATGAACAATTATCTTCTTTTGTGTTTCATTGAAGTAAAACTCATTTAAAGGGGGAATAAATGAACGACAGAGTTTTGACTCCTTACGTTTCTCTTAAACGTGTAAACTCTTTGCATTTAGTTTGAAATGCTTTGTAAAGACTAACGTTCCCTCTCTTTTATACAGTTCTACTGCTGTACCGTTGCCATGAAATACTATAGAAATATAGACAATACGTCATGATGTCGTTGTACTTTCTTCCTTTTGAGCGTAAACATGTTTCACCGTCATAAACATGATGTAACACCGGCGATGTACAATGATTATAAGCGTTTGTGAAGAGAAGAGTTCATGTTTACCATCAGCATCCTCTTGTGTTTCTGATGGAAATACTGTCTGTGAGCCACGCGACGCTGCACCTCGCGTCGCCGCTGCGCGTCCGCGCTCGTAACGTCCCGCCGTCGCTTCATCAGCACGTAACTAAGCGTAAACATTAAAGAGCGAAGCGTTGCGTCGTTTGACATGTTTTCAGCGCGCGATCGAGCTCTTTTGTAGAAGCGCGTGCAATGATTTGATTACAGCAATCCTCACGCGACTGCCCCAGAACTACCTCGCGCGCGGCTCCCTCTCGTGTCACGTCACGCTGCAGCGTCACCTGCTGGACTGGCGGTGGAACTACAACCGTGAACACTGTGGGCAGTTTTTTAAAGACGCTAGGACACATTTCTCAGCTCTTAGGTCACTTTTGCAAAACTCTTCACACAGTTCTCCTAACCAACTTTCAGCTTGGCAAAGCAGTTCATTTCATATTCAAAATGCTCTACAACTACCAAAACACTTCATTCAGGTCTCAAATCAACTCATTCTTCCAGAACACTAGCAAAGGTTGACAGCCGACAAACACACTTTGTCATCCACAAAACAATGACCTAAAAACACTAACAACATAAACATAAACATAAACATAAACAATGACCTAAAAACACTAACAACATAAACATAAACATAAACAATGACCTAAAAACACTAACAACATAAACAATGACCTAAAAACACTAACAACATAAACAATGACCTAAAAAACACCAACAACATAAACAATGACCTGAAAAACACCAACAACATAAACATAAACAATGACCTAAAAAACACCAACAACATAAACATAAACAATGACCTAAAAAACACCAACAACATAAACATAAACAATGACCTAAAAACACCAACAACATAAACAATGACCTAAAAAACACCAACAACATAAACATAAACAATGACCTAAAAAACACCAACAACATAAACATAAACAATGACCTAAAAAACACTAACAACATAAACATAAACAATGACCTAAAAACACTAACAACATAAACAATGACCTAAAAACACTAACAACATAAACAATGACCTAAAAAACACTAACAACATAAACATAAACAATGACCTAAAAAACACTAACAACATAAACAATGACCTAAAAAACACTAACAACATAAACATAAACAATGACCTAAAAACACTAACAACATAAACAATGACCTAAAAAACACTAACAACATAAACATAAACAATGACCTAAAAAACACTAACAACATAAACATAAACAATGACCTAAAAAACACCAACAACATAAACATAAACAATGACCTAAAAAACACCAACAACATAAACATAAACAATGACCTAAAAAACACCAACAACATAAACATAAACAATGACCTAAAAAACACCAACAACATAAACATAAACAATGACCTAAAAAACACCAACAACATAAACAATGACCTGAAAAACACCAACAACATAAACATAAACAATGACCTAAAAAACACCAACAACATAAACATAAACAATGACCTAAAAAACACCAACAACATAAACATAAACAATGACCTAAAAAACACCAACAACATAAACATAAACAATGACCTAAAAAACACCAACAACATAAACATAAACAATGACCTAAAAACACTAACAACATAAACAATGACCTAAAAACACCAACAACATAAACAATGACCTAAAAAACACTAACAACATAAACAATGACCTAAAAAACACCAACAACACAAACATAAACAATGACCTAAAAACACTAACAACATAAACAATGACCAAAAAACACTAACAACATAAACATAAACAATGACCTAAAAAACACCAACAACATAAACATAAACAATGACCTAAAAAACACCAACAACATAAACATAAACAATGACCTAAAAAACACCAACAACATAAACAATGACCTGAAAAACACCAACAACATAAACATAAACAATGACCTAAAAAACACCAACAACATAAACATAAACAATGACCTAAAAAACACCAACAACATAAACATAAACAATGACCTAAAAAACACCAACAACATAAACATAAACAATGACCTAAAAAACACCAACAACATAAACATAAACAATGACCTAAAAACACTAACAACATAAACAATGACCTAAAAACACTAACAACATAAACAATGACCTAAAAAACACTAACACCATAAACAATGACCTAAAAAACACCAACAACATAAACAATGACCTGAAAAACACCAACAACATAAACATAAACAATGACCTAAAAAACACCAACAACATAAACATAAACAATGACCTAAAAAACACCAACAACATAAACATAAACAATGACCTAAAAAACACCAACAACATAAACATAAACAATGACCTAAAAAACACCAACAACATAAACATAAACAATGACCTAAAAACACTAACAACATAAACAATGACCTAAAAACACCAACAACATAAACAATGACCTAAAAAACACTAACAACATAAACAATGACCTAAAAAACACCAACAACACAAACATAAACAATGACCTAAAAACACTAACAACATAAACAATGACCAAAAAACACTAACAACATAAACATAAACAATGACCTAAAAACACCAACAACATAAACAATGACCTAAAAAACACTAACAACATAAACAATGACCTAAAAAACACTAACAACATAAACAATGACCTAAAAACACTAACAACATAAACATAAACAATGACCTAAAAACACCAACAACATAAACAATGACCTAAAAAACACTAACAACATAAACAATGACCTAAAAAACACTAACAACATAAACAATGACCTAAAAACACTAACAACATAAACATAAACAATGACCTAAAAACACCAACAACATAAACAATGACCTAAAAAAACACTAACAACATAAACAATGACCTAAAAACACTAACAACATAAACAATGACCTAAAAACACTAACAACATAAACATAAACAATGACCAAAAAACACTAACAACATAAACATAAACAATGACCTAAAAACACCAACAACATAAACAATGACCTAAAAAACACTAACAACATAAACAATGACCTAAAAACACGAACAACATAAACAATGACCTAAAAAACACTAACAACATAAACAATGACCTAAAAACACCAACAACATAAACAATGACCTGAAAAACATCAACAACATAAACAATGACCTAAAAAACACTAACAACATGTGTGTCTGTCTGTGTGTGTGTGTGTGTGTGTGTGCGTGTGCGTGTGCGTGTGCGTGTGCGTGCGCGTGTGTGTGTGTGTGTGATTGCTTTAATATGGGGTGAAGCTACACTTTCAAGTAATCACTGGAAAAGATCGCTTATCTTTATAATCTTATCTAATGGCACAAACTAACACATATTATTATTCTCCCAAGTGTTTTCTACTCACAGCTTCATCTCTCGAGAGATATTGGCATATATGAGATACATGATATAAATATGTGTAGTGTGAGGCTGTGATGATGGTTGATGTTCACTGGTTATCGTTATGTTGTAGGCTCAGAGCTCAGATATGAGGATGGATGATGAAACCTCTTGCTCTGGACCGCTGTGTGGAAGGTTAGTTTCGTAACCTCGGTTACTTTCGTAACCTCGGTTCCCTGAGAAGCGGGAACGAGACATTGCCGAGACCGCATATGAAACTCCTCCTCTTTTCCACTTTTCCTGAAGTCCTATAGGATAACGTCAGTAAAAAAACTGGCCAATTGTTGCAAGACATGCACAGTATGCAAATACTGACGAATCTAGACAGTATAAATACAGTGCATGTGACGACAAACCTCAGAATCTACGAGAGAACGCCCGCCCGGTGATAAGCGGCGAACATGGCGATCTACGCAATGTCTCGTTCCAGCTTCTCAGGGAACCGAGGTTACGAAAGTAACCGGAGACGTTCCCTTTCGAGAGTGGTCACTTCGACATTGCGGAGACCGCATATGGAACGGTAGTACAATCCCGCTGTGAGAGCTAGCAAAAACAGCCCGACAACTGGGATAACACACAAAGTATGTGGAGCAAACAAATCAACCATTCGCGAGGTCGCCCCAAGCGTTAACCGCTGATTGGCTGAAACCGGCCTATGAACTGCTAGATCACTGAGCACGCCAATGAACTACTAGATTGCCCTCTTGGCAAATTTGCGTATCCAAACCCAACGAACGCAGCGGGCTGCGCTGAACAGGGCAGACACCACAGCAGTAGAATCAGCACGGAAACCCGGGCGATAAAATAGAAAACATAAGTACACCAAGCACAGTGTAAACAGCAATGCGGTAACAACTGTGTAGCACAAGAAATACAAGGTAGAAGATAAAGCTTAATCAGCACTCACTGAGAGGACTTGAGAAGCCAACGAGGACACATCCAATCTGTAGAAACTGGCGAAAGTATTCTGAGAAGACCAGCCAGCTGCACAGCATATGTCCTGAATAGATGTGCCCTTAGACCAAGCCCACGAAGGGGCGATAGCCCTAGTCGAATGAGCTCTGATACCGAAGGGGCAGTTCTGACCCTGACTTTCGTACGCCAAGGTAATAGCAAGACCCTTACCGGGCAGACCGCTCTCTGAGCGTTAGCATCCTGCGAGTCTGACGACTCGGAAGACAAAGCGGGCAAAGAAATGACCTGTGCTCTAAAAGGTGTAGACATGGACTTTGGCACATAACCCGATTTTGGCCGGAGAGTGACGCTGCAGTCGCCGAATGAAGGGCGAGAAGGAGAACGGTTTTTAGAGTGAGCTCTCTTACAGAAGCCGCGTCCAAAGGCTCGAAAGGGGGAGAAGAGAGAGCCTTCAACACCAGCGCTAAGTCCCAAGGCGGTACCGAAGGGGTTCGCGAGGGGAAAAGTCTCCTCGCTCCTCTGAGGAATCTGACCACCAGCATGTGCCTACCAATCGATTGCCCATCAACCGTGGAACGAAACGAGGCGATAGCCGCTACATAAACCTTCAGCGTTGACGGGAGGCCGCCGTTGTCCAGCCTGTGCTGCAGGAAAGATAAAATATCAGACACAGGGCAGGACGCCGGGTCGATATTTTTACTGCTGCACCATTTAGCAAACACCCCCCATTTTAGAGCGTATAAACGTCTGGTAGACGGCGCACGAGACTCCGAAATAGTATCCAGTACACGCTGAGGGAGTGCAGTTAGAACCCCCGAAGCGGCCAGGCATGGAGGTTCCACAACTCTGGGCTGGGGTGCCAAATCGTGCCGTTCACCTGGGACAACAGGTCTCTCCTGAGGGGAATCCGCCCCGGCGGTGCCGTCAACAATTCCCTCAGGTCCGGAAACCATGGTTGATTCGGCCAAAACGGAGCGATGAGAATCACCGACGCCGTCTCCTCTCTGATTTTGCACAGCAGGGGTGTCAAGTGACAAAGCAACATCCGCGTGTGACCGATTAGCGCCTTCCGAGAGTGGGCTAAAATCAGCCAATCGTCCAGATAATTGAGAATGCGCATTACGCTCGCTCTGAGAGGGGAAAGCGCCGCGTCCACGCACTTCGAGAATTCGGGCTGGCATTAGCTCCGCGCACATGGGAGGACAGTAAATTGGTATGTTGAATCCTCGAATGCGAATCGCAGGAACCTTCAGTGGCGCTTGGCTATCTGAACATGAAAGTACGCATCCTTCAGATCTACGGATACAAACCAGTCCCCGGGATGCACTTGTGCCAGGATCTGTTTTAGAGTTGTCATTCTGAACGCGGTCTCAAGTCCAGAATCGGACGCAGACCACCATCTCTCTTGAGCACTACAAAATACCGGCTGTAAAACCCGTTTTCCCGCTCGTTCGGGGACACACGCTCGATCGCTCCTTTCGCGAGCAGGCTGCAGATTTCCTGCCTCAACAAAGGCGCGTTTTGTGCTGACGTAAGCGACGGGACCACACCACTGAAGCGGGGAGGTCTGCGCCTGAACTGCAGGGCGTACCCGTGTTCTATCACGTTTAGTAGCCAAAGAGAGATGCCTGGAATGGCTTTCCACGCGTCCAGAAACAGACATAACGGCCGAATCTGATAGGGGGTTACCGTCAGCGGACCGTTTAGGGGAGCGCGCTGGCCCAGCGAGGCTAAATGCACTGGCGGGAAAAGCAGGCCTGGGTCCGAGCCGTGGGCTTCAGCCCCGACCACGTGGGCGAACATGGCTGGCGTAGCAGCGTGAACGTGCCCCGACTGAGGTGCATACCAGGATTTCACCACGTGCTCGTGGACGTCTGGGAAAAATGGCGCACTCCTCTTCGACGTGGTCTGGCGGCGGCTCGCCTGAAAGTACCAGGAGTCGAGCCTACTTTTTGCCAGCTCTTCAGGTGAATCCCAGGTAATGTCGAGCTCGCTTACAGCGATGGAAGGTGGGGGACGAAGGCTCTCGAGGACTGGGGAATGAGGTGACGGCAGAGGACGGGGGCCCGGAGCCGGGTAGTCGCCGCCACCTCGTGGAATGGGTGGACTCACCAGCGGCTCGTTGGCAGCGGTGAGCCTCGACCCTATGAGTCCACGAGCGATGTTCCTGCGAGTCCTCAAGACACGCGCCGGCAGGTCCGCACAGTGCGCGCAATCAGACTCGCAGAATGCATCCTCCGCGTGAGCAAGGCCCAGGCAGGCAATGCAGTGCTCGTGAGTATCCTGCGGGCCAATGGGGCCCGCACAAAGACTACAGAATGAAGCCATCGGATGCGGTGAAAGAAGTTCTAGTTGCGTCTTCAACGATGGCAGCGTGAAAAAGAAGATTCTGAGGTTTGTCGTCACATGCACTGTATTTATACTGTCTAGATTCGTCAGTATTTGCATACTGTGCATGTCTTGCAACAATTGGCCAGTTTTTTTACTGCCGTTATCCTATAGGACTTCAGGAAAAGTGAAAAAGAGGAGGAGTTTCATATGCGGTCTCCGCAATGTCGAAGTGACGGCTCTCGAAAGGGAACTGTGATTTTGTTGTGAATCTGAACAAAGAGACCAACAACAAAACCCAGTCTGCCGCTCAGCACCGGGTACATCAGACAGAACATCTGTATATAACTACATACTTTTTATTTGATATTATTGATATTATTTTTATCTGTTATACACATATAGTTTTTTAATATATATATTATTTAATTATTTATATATTTACACTGTATTGTTTTTAACTTATTAAATATATTGAAATGTGTGTATATATATATATATATATTATATATTCTTATATTAATAAAACCGATATTAATAAAATACCATGTTGCGGTTTTAAACTGAATGCGACACATTGTCTTTTTGGTTTCGTATAACAATAAACTGACATGCCAGACGCGTTGTTCATGCATTCCGCGCTGACGTCATGCTTCCCGAGTCTCGCATTATTGGCCATGTAGTTTTCCGAGGCGTGAAATCACGGTCCACGACCAACGCTTGTTTACGTACAGCATTTCCCAGAAGTCTCTGCGCAACGAGTTTGCTGGCATTTCCCGACGCCCGCCGGTCATTGTATTTCCTAACGCAGGCACCGCCGCACGCCGACAGCGCGTATGTACTACGATACCCAGCATTCCCCGCGTCAGAGGTAAACATAGAGCTGTCAAACAACCTCGACGCCATTTCGATAACAGCCTTAAAATGGCAGTAAAATGCACCTCGCGGATTTCGCGTCTCTGAATCAGAAGCTAAACGCGCCTCCCGCGCATTCCAGCGGGCTTTAACGGACACCTCGATGACGTCGGATGGTGAAAAGATGGACATAAGCACGGCTGTGTTTAACGCGGCGAGAGACGGAAAGCTGAAACTCATCCAGAAGTTGCTCAGCAACAAAAGTCCAGAAGAGCTGGAGGCGCTGGCGGAGGAGAAGACTCAGGGCGGGACGCCGCTCCTCATCGCCGCTCGCTACGGACACCTGGAAGTGGTTGATTACCTGCTCGAGCACTGCAAGGCCAACGTGGAGCTCGGTGGCTCCGTGAACTTTGACGGCGAGACGATCGAGGGCGCTCCGCCGCTGTGGGCGGCCTCCGCGGCGGGACACCTGAATGTGGTGAAGACGCTCCTGAAACACGGAGCTTCTGTCAATAACACCACCCTGACCAACTCCACACCCCTGAGGGCCGCGTGCTTCGACGGGCACCTGGACATCGTGCGCTACCTGGTGGAGCATGACGCGGACATGGAAGTGGCCAACCGCCACGGCCACACTTGCCTGATGATCTCGTGCTATAAGGGTCACAGGGAGATCGCCAAGTTCCTGCTGGAGCGAGGCGTCGACGTCAACCGGAAGAGCGTAAAGGGCAACACGGCCCTGCACGACTGCGCCGAATCCGGGAGTCTGGAGATCATGAAGATGCTGCTGAAGTGCAACGCGTGCATGGAGAGGGACGGCTACAGCATGACTCCTCTGCTGGCGGCCAGCGTCACCGGGCACACCAACATCGTGGAGTATCTCGTCAACCAGCCGCGCGCCACCCGAGAGGAGTGCGTTGATGCCCTGGAGCTGCTGGGGGCCACGTTCGTTGACAAGAAACGGGACCTGTTGGGTGCCATGCGCTACTGGCGGAGGGCCATGGAGCTGCGACAGGCGGGCGACAAGGCTGGATTTCTGGCCAAGCCTGCTCCGGGTCCACTGGTGCTGGCGTACGACTGCGCCCGGGAGGCGTGCACAGCCGAGGAGCTGGAGGCGCTCGTCACGGACCCTGACGAGATGAGGATGCAGGCCCTGCTAGTGAGGGAACGGATCCTAGGCCCTTCGCACCCCGACACGTCATACTACATTCGATACCGTGGCGCCGTCTACGCCGACTCGGGCAACTTCGAGCGCTGCATCAGCCTGTGGAAGTACGCACTGGACATGCAGCAGAGTAACCTGGACCCTCTGAGCCCTATGACGGCCAGCAGCTTCCTCTCCTTTGCCGAACTCTTCTCCTTCGTGCTGCAAGACCGGGCCAAGGGCACCCTGGCCACCCGCGTCACCTTCCGGGACCTGATGGGTGTTCTGGGTAAGAGCGTGCGAGAGGTGGAGCGAGCCGTGGCGCAGCGGGACAGTCCGCCGGAGGCGCCGCAGTTCACCAAAGCCCTGGCCATCATTCTGCACCTCCTCTTCCTGCTTGAGAAGCTGGACTGCACCCCTGAACAAGAGCACCAGAAGAGGCAGACCGTCTACCGGCTGCTGAAGCTCAACCCCAGGGCGAGGAACGGCTACACGCCTTTGCACATGGCTGTGGACAAGGAAACCACATCTGTGGGACGCTACCCGGTGGGCCGCTTCCCGTCACTGGCCGTGGCGGGGCTCCTGCTGGAGTGTGGTGCCGACGTGGACTCCCGAGACTGCGAGAACAACACGCCGCTGCACGTGGCTGCCGCCAATGGTTGCCCTGACATCATGGCGGCGCTCGTTCGGGCCGGGGCGCATTTCGACGCCACCAACACCCAGCGCAAGTCGCCGTACGAGCTGCTGGATGAGCGGAGCGGCGGGCGGCACGCTCTTTACCCGCTGAACTATGTCACCCTGCAATGTCTGGCGGCACGTGCCATTGAGAAGCACAGACTTCCATACAAAGGGCTCATCTCCGAAGAAATGGAGGCGTTCATTGAGCAGCACTGACATTACCTCTGCTAGAACTCAGGCCGGGTGTTAAACGAAGCAATAACCCCCCCCCCCCCCCTCACACACACACACACACACACACAGGGTTAATACAATGTCTAACTGTCTCTGCCAAGGGCTTTTGGGAAAATGATGAAATCGACTCTGGACGCATGCAGTATGTGACAGAACGTGTTTGCTTTCATCTCATGTACTCTTTTTTTTTTTTCTTTGTGAGCTGGTAATGAAATGTTTGACCAGTTTGCGTTGGGTTTTATTCTTTCATTGAAGATGCGATGATCTGAAGGGTGGATAAACTGGTGGCAGGAGCAGAAGTGATCTGTCAGGCTCTCGTTTTCATTTGTGTTTTTTCCCAGTTTTATGATCCTGATGAAGGAGTCTGAGGCCCGTGGTGCCAAACGTTAGCATTACACCACCATCTTTTCTAACAATGTGTATATGAACGTATGTGTCTGTGGTTTTCATGTATTTTTATGGTATGAATGAATAGTGTTCTCCGCTCACAGTAATATTAACTTGGCACTTTAACTCACATGGTGTACATGAGTAGAGCTGACGTTACTTTCATATCTATGCAGTTTCTTAACACAGGTGGATTTGGAGGAACAGGTATTTTTGCAGGGTAACGTGGAAAGCTTCTTATGCATTTTAGTCTTATTCTAATTGCCTTTTAAATTATTTTTTCTTGATAAGATTTCTTCATATCATATGGGCTGAAATGGTCGACTTTTCTGCTCCGTCAATCTTGCAGATTAAAGCACTTTGAAAACATTAATACTTAAACCAGAGACTACATCAGATTTGGTTGAGAGAGTTTACTACAGAATACAAACATGTATTTGGTGATGCCTGAATAAAACTCAAGTGTCTGTCTGTCTGCAGTGGTTTATTATAAACGTATGGAAACGTATCAAGACCCAACAGACCGACTCCTCAACAAAATATTTAAAATATGTATGAATTCATAATTCTACTTCAAATGTTTCTATTCTATGCAGATCGACTATTAAAGGTAAGTCTGTGGCTTTTCATTCATTTTACTCAGTCAAACATGTTCTAGTCTGAATTCTCATGTCATTTTAGGGGTAAAGTCTCTTCTGATCATTATTATTTTGTTGCATTGTGACATTTTTGAGACATTCAAGTACTTTTAATCCTACGCTTACCTTACTGCCATATTGATATTACATCTGTGATGAAAATGTTTCACTTTGTGTAATAGTAAGGAGATTGATTTGCTTTCTTACAGTATTTGTCTGTGTGAACACACTGTTTTTAAAATCTGTTGCAAGTCGTCAAGATTATAATCCACAAAACAGGCATTTAGGTTTATTACAACATTAATAATAATAATAATAATAATAGAATGCTTTGGTTTGGTGCTGTAAATATTTCGGTCAATGCAAGAAAGTCTATCGTAATGAATCTCATAATAGACCTTGTTTATTGTAACGTAATGTAAATATGTCTTGTTATTGATGTTCATAACACCTTTTTGTGAGTTTCACCTCCATTAAGCTTTAGAGAATTGTGTTAAATGTGTTTTTAATTGGAGTGTCTGAATCATTTCTGTGGGTTGTGTGTTTCTCCACTTCATTGTTTATTTGTGAATTCTGAATGTTGAAGCAGAGGTGAATATATTTGAACATGATTTATTCTTTCCTCCAGTGGTCAGCAGTAACAGGAGGTGCCGGATGGATTTAGTGTTTGGAGAGGACGAGGAGCCTGACGCATAGCCCAGCCAATCGGAGGTCAGAGTGACTTACTGAAGCTTAAATGGCCATTCTGAGAGTTTTGTAGACTTGGACCATGATGAATGATACAGACTTGAATAAAGTGTTTTGTTTTGCAGTTCCTCTGTTCTTTCTCTCTCTCTGAAGGGATTTATCAGAACTTGTGAACGCTGTTTGTTGAGATGAGCTGAGGGCAAGTAAAATACTGTAAACCTGATCCTGCTCTCAGGGGCCGTGTGCATATAAATAGCATCCAGTCACCATGTGTGTCTCATGAGAGTGATGGTGTTTGCTGGATAGTAACAGACCCTTCTTTGCTCTCTGCTGCTGTAACTGATACTTGATGCGGGGGTCCGTGAGCGAGAGGAGACGTTTCTCTTTCAGTGCTCTTGGTTTCTGTAGATAATAGTGGATTTTTAGAATTGTATTGTCTCATGTCACAATCATTTAATTGTCATAAAAATGTCTAATTTTCATCATGTAAAATATATTTGGTTTCAAGATTGACACAAAGCGACAATAAATGACCCAATGACAAACACTTTGAAGTGTAACAGTGAACGTCATTGAACTGCACCTGTCATTTCCATCACGTGAGAACACACGCACGCGCTGATGGACATCTGAACCTTCAGCTGGGTCCATACACAATAAGACAATGGAGCCCGTTATGACGTCAGTTCGCCGCCCACCCCCTCAGAGAAGCTTCAGCACCGGGGGTCGTGTGATCAATCTCTTCAACAAAGAGCGCGTGCAGTTCAGCTCGCGACCAGTGGAGAGCGCGAGACTGACAGAAAATTTCTATTATTTATTGACTTTAAAGGCCAATAATGAAGTCGTGGTTTAGCAATTATCATTTTACATCTTACAATGACAGAAATACAGAGCAACAAAGATCATTAATAAAGTGAGTAGAGTGAAATCTGAATTATTGTCACTATAGGCTTAAAACATACTAGCTTGCTCAATAAATATGACTGGTTTTAATTTGTCAAATTGATGCGTTACCCTGTCAATTAAATGGTCAAAAACAATGTTATGTTTTAGGGGACAGGACAGTTCATTGAGGTCATTATATTCACTTTCCTCATTTTGGTGACAAAAAATATGTTGTTGTATATGCATAAGAACAGCAATGAAAGGCAAACGAAGAAACCTTGAAGCAGATGTCACTGGTCAAACGGGAGAATGAACGGTCATTACTGACCATCACTATTGACTATATGACGCGCATTTCTTTATAATGAGACACTTCTTTGTTTGACGCTTCACGTGAACGTCTCGACGCTTGCGCTGTGAACGCGCTTCTCGTGAACGTCCTCGCCGGGAGGAGGGAGCGCGCATCAGGATGCGAGGAGGAGGAGAAGGAGGAGAGCATCGATGACATCAACACGCCAGAGGATCTCCTGAGGCTTCTGGAAATGGAGGCGCTTTGGTGAGGACGGCGGTTTTGCCTTATTACGAACGGAATATGATGCTCGAGCCCTCGTGAACGTCTTCACGCGCTCGATTTCGCAGGTAAGCGATATTTTATTCATATCCACGAGCGTTATTTTACACGCCAGTCTTATTATTTCTGAAAGAATACGTGAACGGCGCCGCACCCACTGGCGTTCAGATGAATCAACCTGCTTCACCTGCTTCAGTCGAGGCGCGATGATTCTGCCGTGTAGTGTTTCTTATATGAAGTATTTATTTCAACACACTATCCGGTGTGCAGTATTTTTTTGTGTATGTGGTATTTCTTACAGTGTAGAGTTAAGTATGGAGTATTTATTTCAACACACTATCCAGTGTGCAGTATTTATTGTGTATGTGGTATTTCTTACAGTGTAGTGTTAAGTATGGAGTATTTATTTCAACACACTATCCAGTGTGCAGTATTTATTGTGTATGTGGTATTTCTTACAGTGTAGAGTTAAGTATGGAGTATTTATTTCAACACACTATCCAGTGTGCAGTATTTATTGTGTATGAGGTATTTCTTACAGTGTAGAGTTAAGTATGAAGTATTTAATTCAACACACTATCCAGTGTGCAGTATTTTTTTGTGTATGTGGTATTTCTTACAGTGTAGAGTTAAGTATGGAGTATTTAATTCAACACACTATCCAGTGTGCAGTATTTTTTTGTGTATGTGGTATTTCTTACAGTGTAGAGTTAAGTATGGAGTATTTATTTCAACACACTATCCAGTGTGCAGTATTTATTGTGTATGTGGTATTTCTTACAGTGTAGTGTTAAGTATGGAGTATTTATTTCAACACACTATCCAGTGTGCAGTATTTTTTTGTGTATGTGGTATTTCTTACAGTGTAGAGTTAAGTATGGAGTATTTAATTCAACACACTATCCAGTGTGCAGTATTTTTTTGTGTATGTTGTATTTCTTACAGTGTAGAGTTAAGTATGGAGTATTTATTTCAACACACTATCCAGTGTGCAGTATTTATTGTGTATGTGGTATTTCTTACAGTGTAGAGTTAAGTATGGAGTATTTATTTCAACACACTATCCAGTGTGCAGTATTTATTGTGTATGTGGTATTTCTTACAGTGTAGAGTTAAGTATGGAGTATTTATTTCAACACACTATCCAGTGTGCAGTATTTTTTTGTGTATGTGGTATTTCTTACAGTGTAGAGTTAAGTATGGAGTATTTATTTCAACACACTATCCAGTGTGCAGTATTTATTGTGTATGTGGTATTTCTTACAGTGTAGAGTTAAGTATGGAGTATTTATTTCAACACACTATCCAGTGTGCAGTATTTTTTTGTGTATGTGGTATTTCTTACAGTGTAGAGTTAAGTATGGAGTATTTATTTCAACACACTATCCAGTGTGCAGTATTTTTTTGTGTATGTGGTATTTCTTACAGTGTAGAGTTAAGTATGGAGTATTTATTTCAACACACTATCCAGTGTGCAGTATTTATTGTGTATGTGGTATTTCTTACAGTGTAGAGTTAAGTATGGAGTATTTATTTCAACACACTATCCAGTGTGCAGTATTTATTGTGTATGTGGTATTTCTTACAGTGTAGAGTTAAGTATGGAGTATTTATTTCAACACACTATCCAGTGTGCAGTATTTATTGTGTATGTGGTATTTCTTACAGTGTAGAGTTAAGTATGGAGTATTTATTTCAACACACTATCCAGTGTGCAGTATTTATTGTGTATGTGGTATTTCTTACAGTGTAGAGTTAAGTATGGAGTATTTATTTCAACACACTATCCAGTGTGCAGTATTTATTGTGTATGTGGTATTTCTTACAGTGTAGAGTTAAGTATGGAGTATTTATTTCAACACACTATCCAGTGTGCAGTATTTATTGTGTATGTGGTATTTCTTACAGTGTAGAGTTAAGTATGGAGTATTTATTTCAACACACTATCCAGTGTGCAGTATTTTTTTGTGTATGTGGTATTTCTTACAGTGTAGAGTTAAGTATGGAGTATTTATTTCAACACACTATCCAGTGTGCAGTATTTATTGTGTATGTGGTATTTCTTACAGTGTAGAGTTAAGTATGGAGTATTTATTTCAACACACTATCCAGTGTGCAGTATTTTTTTGTGTATGTGGTATTTCTTACAGTGTAGAGTTAAGTATGGAGTATTTATTTCAACACACTATCCAGTGTGCAGTATTTATTGTGTATGTGGTATTTCTTACAGTGTAGAGTTAAGTATGGAGTATTTATTTCAACACACTATCCAGTGTGCAGTATTTATTGTGTATGTGGTATTTCTTACAGTGTAGAGTTAAGTATGGAGTATTTATTTCAACACACTATCCAGTGTGCAGTATTTTTTTGTGTATGTGGTATTTCTTACAGTGTAGAGTTAAGTATGGAGTATTTATTTCAACACACTATCCAGTGTGCAGTATTTATTGTGTATGTGGTATTTCTTACAGTGTAGAGTTAAGTATGGAGTATTTATTTCAACACACTATCCAGTGTGCAGTATTTTTTTGTGTATGTGGTATTTCTTACAGTGTAGAGTTAAGTATGGAGTATTTATTTCAACACACTATCCAGTGTGCAGTATTTATTGTGTATGTGGTATTTCTTACAGTGTAGAGTTAAGTATGGAGTATTTATTTCAACACACTATCCAGTGTAAAGTATTTATTGTGTATGTGGTATTTCTTACAGTGTAGAGTTAAGTATGGAGTATTTATTTCAAAATTATTTGAGTATTTTTGTCTTGACAATATGGAATTTGAACTGAGTGTAAAGTATTTATTAATCACAGTGTTGACTATGGAGTATTTATTTTTTGTTATGTTTTGTTTATGTTCTGTAATGTTGTGTAATCTGTGTTTTGAAATCAAGGGAAAGTCGCTCGTGGTGCACAGCTCATATTCTCATGTTTTTGGATTATTATGGGATGAATCAGGTCAGATTGGACACATCACGTAGACTGACACTTTTGTTTAGGTTTGTTTGTGCAGGGTTTGCTTATCTGATCTGATTGGGTTATAATCAGATGGATTCATTAGTTCTGTTCTGTAGATTTTTACAAAAAGGATATCTGCGGCGAAATGAAAGCAGACAACATCGACAGACATTAGTAGTCAATGTCCAGGACAGTGGATCTTCGGTTCACCTGTCCGTGCAGTGCTGCTTTCTCATTGGTCTGAAATCATTTGACTGACAGCAATGAGAGAGCTGTTGAGAAGATGGCCGCTGCTGTGGATCAGATGTTGTTTCACACACCTTTCAATGCTTGTGGGAATACAAGGTAGAAACGTTCAGCATCTGCTAATGTAGGCCATGCTTCAGATTTCACCGGACGGCTCTGAAATTGGATTATTTTCCGGTTATACAGTTTCTTCTTTTATGACATCTGTGAGAACATATTACACATTCCATATTATACAGACGAACATCTTGTGCATGGGTGTTTTGCGCGTGTAAATGTGTGGGAAATAAGTGTTTTCTTAATCTTTAGGGTTGTTCCTGTACCAATACTACATTTACATTTAGTCATTTAGCAGATGCTTTTATCCAAAGCGACTTACAGATGAGATCGGTGAGATCGGTGAGATCGGTATAGCAGCACAGTATACACAGCTAAGTTATATATATATATATATATTTTTTTTTTTAAAGAGATAGAAGTCAGAACTGAACTAGAACAGAACAGATACAAGCACGTGAAATGCCACCGATAGGCGAGTACTTGAATCCATGTACCGATCCGATACCATTTTCTTAAACAGGACCTAGTTATGCCCGCTAGTTTTGCTCAATGCTGAAAATAGGAAAACACTTCGCTGCTTAGAATGAAAACACATAAAGTTGTGCAGTGTTGTCCTCACAAGCCACCACTGTTAAGAGCAACGAAGAAGAAATGAAAACGTGCTAGCATTATGTCCGCTGTTCAGCAGTATTTCAGAGTCGACCAACCAGCACCAGTAACACTAGGATTTAAGAAAACTATTACTGTCAAATGTCTTTAGATTATCCAGATACTCTAGTTTACTGTATGTTTTTGCTCATGTTTTATAAAGGGTACGTCTGAAGCACACCATAAAATAATTCTACCAATTCACACAGGGCTAGTACAAAGTTAAATCACTAGTGTTAAAAATGGTCAAATTAACACTCACAGTGTATATATAATCCACACTCTCAATGTGTAGATTATATATACACTGTGAGAGTAAATTTGAACTTTTTTTAACACTGGCAATTTAGCTGTTTATTATATACAGCTGTAAAAGCATCGGATCAGTACTCGCTATCAGCCAGGTATCGGGAAGGGAAAAATTATATTCCATAACACAGTTGGTGAGAGATAGAGAGATAAATGTTTACTAATATCTATAGGGCACTGCATTGACCTTTGACCTGAACATCATTATCAACGCTAAAGAACAGTGAACACACAGGGCTTTACGTGCTGAGAGCAGATGTACCGTCACTCACTTTCTCATTTGCTCTTCAATATAGATTTTTTTGGCCTTCAAATTAACAGGCTTCATTCACAAGAGCCGAGTGGCATCAATCCATCGAGTCAATATCTCGTCACTCAGTGTCATCTGACTATCACACACACAGAGAGAGAGAGAGACCTCAGGACCTTTGCTTTGAGACAATCTGAGAACATTCAGATGTTGACTGATTTCTTTTCTCAGTGAATGTGTCGGCTGTTTTGTCTTGTAAATGAGATTTGTGCATTTCCCTCTTCTTATAATTTCATCTGAGCGTCTTTGTCTCAAACGCACAACCTGATACCCGGCCGGCTGAAACGATCACTGTACTTACTGTAATATGACATTATGAGAATGGGCTGTAGGGACCTTCTAAAAATAACCCGCATGCAAAGAGAAGCATTGCTGAAAGCACTTTATTTTGCCAAACTATAAGCTACATGTACTTCAGTTCCTCTACAAGCCCGCCACATGTTTACGTGTGTAAACCGCATTAAAGCTGTACCCCACGAGCAGTAGAAATGGAGTGAAGTGAACAGTTGGACGTGTTTGTTGTGAGGAGATGTTGACACGTCTGTGTGTAATGACAGATGTCAGTCAGTGTGTGTGTGCTTGCGTGTGTGCGTGCGCTTGTGTGTGCGCGCGCTTGTGTGTGCGTGCGCTTGTGCTTGCGTGTGCGCTTGTGCTTGCGTGTGCGCTTGTGTGTGCGCGCTTGTGTGCTTGCGCGTGTGTGTGTGCTTGCGCGTGTGTGTGTGCTTGCGCGTGTGCTTGCGCGTGTGTGTGCTTGCGTGTGTGTGCTTGCGTGTGTGTGTGTGTGTCTGTGTGCTTGCGCGTGTGTGTGCTTGCGTGTGTGTGTGTGTCTGTGTGCTTGCGTGTGTGTGTGTGTGTGCATGCGTGTGTGTGCTTGCGTGTGTGTGTGTGCTTGCGTGTGTGTGTGTGTGTGTGTGTGTGCTTGTGCGTGTGCGCACTTGTGCGTGTGTGCGCTTGTGTGTGCGCTTGTGCTTGCGTGTGCGCTTGTGTGTGCGCGCTTGTGTGCTTGCGTGTGTGTGTGCTTGCGCGTGTGTGTGTGCTTGCGTGTGTGTGTGTGCTTGCGTGTGTGTGTGTCTGTGTGCTTGCGCGTGTGTGTGCTTGCGTGTGTGTGTGTGTCTGTGTGCTTGCGTGTGTGTGTGCATGCGTGTGTGTGCTTGCGTGTGTGTGTGTGCTTGCGTGTGTGTGTGTGCTTGTGCGTGTGCGCGCTTGTGCGTGTGTGCGCTTGTGCTTGCGTGTGCGCTTGTGTGTGTGCGCTTGTGTGCTTGCGCGTGTGTGTGTGCTTGCGCGTGTGTGTGTGCTTGCGTGAGCTATGTGCTTGCTTGCGTGTGTGTGTGTGAGTGCGTGTGTGTGCGCTTGTGCTTGCGTGTGCGCTTGTGTGTGTGCGCTTGTGTGTGTGTGTGTGTGCTTGCGCGTGTGTGTGTGCTTGCGTGTGTGAGCTATGTGCTTGCTTGCGTGTGTGTGTGTGTGCTTGCGTGTGTGTGTGCTTGCGTGTGTGTGTGTGTGCTTGCGTGTGTGTGTGTGTGTGTGCTTGCGTGTGTGTGTGTGCTTGTGCGTGTACGCGCCTGTGCGTGTGTGCGCTTTTGCTTGCGTGTGCGTGTGCGCTTGTGTGTGTGCGCTTGTGTGCTTGCGCGTGTGTGTGTGCTTGCGTGTGTGTGCTTGCGTGTGTGAGCTATGTGCTTGCTTGCGTGTGTGTGTGTGTGAGTGCGTGTATGAGAGTGTATGTTATGTCCCTAGTACTGTATGTGATCAATGAACACATGGGCTGTAGATCGGTGTGTCTGGAGGTCCGGTGTCTCTGTACAGATCTGCACAACACGTGTGATACAGTATTTATTGTGTTTGGATTGTAATACACAAAGTTTGTGTTTTCACAACATTCAGTTCATTCGTCTTCTGTCTATTGGTATTTGTGAATAGGGCATAAAGTGTTTTGGTGATCTGGGTCAAATCTTGTGAAGTGATGAGTATGATTGTGAAGACAGACAGACAGACAGGTGAGACCAGTGGTGGTGATTCACCTAACCCTTGAGTATGGCAACATTTCCTCTGGCTGTACTACAATGACATTCCCAGAGTAACTGAACCATAAATTATACCTCATCATCATATCTGAATAAAACATGTACAAGAATCCATGAAACTGAAAGAACGCACAAACATGCACAGAGACTTACAGATAACAAACTCTTCCCTCGTATCGTTTAAAATGTGTTTTTAAAGCTCTAATTCTGCAGCAAAACAACGACTCCAATAAGATATCTCCTAAACCTTCTCTGACATTTATACTGTGTGTGACAATCGCTTCAAACTCACAGCCAGATGTCGTCATAACAACCACAAACGACTAGATTAATCGTTTCTGAATATACAGGCCAAACATTAAAGGAAATTAACAGCAAACAGTATTCAATATAAGATGTCTTATCGCAGTGCAGTTTATTGCTTAAGTAGCAGCGAGGTTGAAGCAGTGCAAATCTGTAACATCCCAATGAAAACCCGGGTAATTCAAAAAGAGGCGCAGACACTGGCACATGGAGGACATTTTAGTATTATTTATACATAACGTAACAAATATGATTCATCTTGCAATATTTATACATCTGACTTTGGCAGATTTGATTGTTAAAATAAATAATTATAAATGCCAATTTATTAGCATATGTCGATAATAAAGACCTCCCTACTTACCATACACTTTATTATGAAACACTTAATAAATGCCTGTTTGATCTTAGATGTGATAATGTAGACAAGCGAAAGGTGGATTCGAACCAACATGCATCGCAATAGTGTCAAGATGACTAGTCTTAGACGCATCTTTACTCACTACACCATTATAGCTGTTGCTGAGGACGCCACCTCTAAAGTTTCTTTACACACTAAAGTAAACATGCTTCCGACGCCCATGCAAGAAACATACAGCAGTCTTTAATATGTAGATTCTCTTTAAAGAGCATCATTGTGCACACTTCGTTTCCACTGTTTTGGTCTGAATGCTAGTGAATGGCGACTGGCAAACGCCGCCCCTGGATGACACAGATGACCAATGTGGTTTGTGATCATGTGTTGTATGTAGCGTGTGTACGTGTGCCGTGACTCGGCTCTTGTGCTTCATGGGGTCTGCAGTGATTTGGACTTTTCAATCAGATAGTGTTTCTGTACTTGCAGCATGAATGTGGTTAAAAATCGACCTTGTGGCGTCACTTCTGGTTATTCTGTAGTTTCTGTTCTCAAGAGCTGTTCACACAGCTGTTTTTTATCTTCTGAAATAATTCCTTCACCATGAAGTCCTAAACAGATGAGTTTAGTGGAGTAAGTCCTGGATGTTTCTGTATTTGTGTTTCTCAGTGAGATGGATCTCAAGCGCTGCTATTTTTAGCTAAATCTTGTTGCCGCTAAATCTTGTGGACTGCGACCAAATGGGTGCATTTTGTGACCACTTTCGACCTGCCAATTTGGATATTTTCTAGTTGTTTATCTCATGTGAGAAGAGGAGTAGATGTGTTTCACGGCTGGGTAACTGATGTTTCTCGCTGTCGTCACGTTGTTCACCGCTCAGCTCATCATAGACAAGTTTACAGACCCAACATGAGCGCATTACTACGATTCGCTGTTTGCTGTGATGGATTGTATGAGCCTGAGGACAAATGATATGAGACGTTTAAAGCGAAACCTACCGTGGAGAAGTTCAGAATACAGCATTTATCTGTTGATGACTTGAGACTGTGCTGAATCATTTCCAATCCCTTCACAAGAAGAAAAACTGAAGTTTTATGTGAAGTTAAATTGACATTGTGTTGTGAATACAATACACAATAACATCATCATAAGAACGTATTAAGACCAGCCCGTTCGTTTTGCTTTAAAGGCACAGTTTGTAAGATCCACCGCACATTCAAAACAGATATGATCAAAACAACATTCTGAAAAAATGTCATTCAGATAGTCTGGAGCGCTGCACTTTAGTGTTTAAGTGAAGAAATCAATCTATTCATCTGTTTCAAATAGCTTAGATTTATCCACTGGAATGTTAAGAAACTGAATGTGTGCTACGGATGTGACCGGGGTCAGAAATGTGTTGTTTTATTGTTATCTCTTTTAAAGCGATCGGTCTTCTTCCCTTCAAGTACATAGGAGTTTATGTTTAAGCATTGATGCATTTGGCAGAGTAGACACTTTTGTCCAAAGCCACTTACAGTACATCGAGTCTATACATGTATGTTTAGTTAGTCTTGTGTGACAGAAATAGCTGGAAAGTGTGATGATGATTGTTTTGTGATGAGGCTCTATGGTGAAGTTTCATTGCTATTCAATGCGTGTTGTTTAGTCATCCATGAAGTATATTATTACCAAATTGTGTGTAGCTGTACAGTTTCTGTCAGTTTTTCTGAAAGAACATCTAATATTATTACCACTAAACACATTTCGGTCTGTGGATTCTGTAGTTTCTGTGAGTTGGAGCGAATGGTTTGCTTCTCTTTGATGTGGTCTACAGAAGTCTTTATTGAGAAGCTCTCATTTGTTGTTAAAGATCGATAAATTTATAAAGATATATTTATATAGATATAAGATATATATATATATATAGATATAAGATATATATATATATATATTAGTCATCAATCTCTTAAGAGCACTTTCCTGATGTTTTTCATGCGTGTATACATAGTCTATGTGTTTTAGTGACACTGAATGGTTAAGGATTTGTATTAGGTCTTTTTGCCCGACATCATAGATTCACAAACAGTGTCATAAAACACAGCTTCGCTCTCTGCCAAAAGAATAGTTTAGTGTTATTTAGCTTGCTTGTATCTCAGTGGTAAGAGCATTGCGTTAACAAGGTTGTGTGTTGGATCTCAGGGAATTGCAGATACCTGTGTATAAATGTATAGGATGATGCAATGTAAGTCACTTTGGATTAAAGCATCTGCCAAAATGCCTAAATGTATTCTGTAGAGAAAATTCAATACATTCATATAACACTTACATTTCATTCTCAGAATGTACGGTGTGTGTTTTCTCACCATAAACGTCTCTAGGGTGTTTAGTTTGGTGTAAATGAGCAGAATTGAACAGGAAATCTCAAATCTTCACGACAGACCTTATTATAATTCACATACAGGCCAGGCTGGTGGGTGTGCTTTTATTTGTTGTTGTTTATAAGCTGTAACTTGTTTTGTAGGTAATTGTAGTAATGACTTTCCTGATAGTGTGTGTTTGTGCGGGTGAAGATTATTAAAGGGATCCTCCAGCGCCGCGTGCCTTCATTCTCATTGCTGTTTCTCTGTGCCACCCGTCTACGCAATATATTCAAATCATTTTAGTTCTCTATTAGTCAGATTATTCACTGTGGTTCAGTATGAAGAACTGTGTTCACTTCTGACTGTATGATCATACAAACATATTATATGTGAATAATGAATTTACACTAAGATATGACATATTATTGAGAGGACTTCAGTCTCTCTCTCTCTCTCTCTCTCTCTCTCTCTCTCTCCGTGTTCTTCCTTTAGAAGCCATGTTTGTCTGTGTCTGTCTTTCTCTACGTCCAGACTGTGATCACTGAGGATCCGTCTCTGTTTTACATCTCCAACAGTCTAGAGATCATCTAAAACATTGTGTTTTCTGTTTAGGGTCCGATAGCATTCTAGTTTACTTTGGGTTTTAAATCTAAAGATGACTTTCTCTGTTCATGTACAGTGTGCTGTTTTTGCTTCCGGCGTGCTTCATGTATGCAGTGTGACACCATCTGTCCCCTCAGAACCTGCCAAAAAAACCCACGGCATCTGATTCGAGCGCTTAAGCAGTGAGATTGATGGTTTGTCTGGAGGACGGTTGTATTTTCTGCTTGCGAGAGAGCCGTAGATAACAATAAAGCTGTGAGACAGACATGTCAGCCCGGGAAGCCGTCCAGTTTTAACCCGATGTGCTTTTAGCTCTGCGTATTTTCATCATTGCTGCTGTGCATTTCTTAAAAAATAGAAAGGAATAGCTCTGTGTTTCAGGAATAACACTGTGAAAATAAGACGAGGACGTGCGAGGATTCACTGGTTTATTTGTTTAGACTCATTGACTTTATTAAGCACACAGATCATCCGCCGCCGCTGTAATCGGCTCATGCGTGAAGGCCTTTGACCAGCCACAGATGTTACGAATCACAGCAGCTGGAGGCTGTCAAACAGACCGACTTGACCTCTGACCCCAGACCTCATCATCCCACTCTTGCTTGTGTCATTTCATGTGAACTTCATGTTTTTGGAGCATTAGAATATCACATGACGGATGAATGTTTCTGTTGTGATTATCTGCTGCGTTCGTGTCACATCACATGTGAGCCAGAATCGTTTCTACTGGCTGTTTGGAAGGTTGCCATAGAAACCATATTCCCATCAGCCTCCAGTCTCACTTTACTGAGATGAGATGAGATGAGATGAGAGAGAGAGGATGAATGAGTCGTCCTGTGAATGATGATGACGCCGATAGCCCCGCCCTGAACTCCTGCTATTGGTCAGAAGTCAGGTACAGATGGATGGTGTCACAGTGACTTCCAGTCATGATCAACTCTGAATATTCAACTCAAGACATTAAACAGAATCACTTTCTGGTTTATGAACTTTCAAGTTTGTTAAAATGACGGTAACCTGTTATTACTTTATTCTGGTGTTTATTTGTTGATTGAAATGTGTGTCGTGTGTGATTGCAGAAACCGCATCTGACTGCTGAGGATTATGAAAACCAGGACATGACGCTCAAACAGAAATAAAGGAAAAAGAGAAGAAAGAGAAAAACTGGTGAGTTTGTGACTGATAATGACAGTGAGCTTGTCCATAAGCGTTCTATTGATGCTTGACAAGAAATAACAGTCAAGAACAACCTGAGAGTTCCTCCAGTGAAGGAAATACATGGAAATCTGTGCATAATATATTTAGCAGTTTACCTTTAGTGATGAAGTTTACTGACCCACACCTAACAAATCATGACGCTCAAACCAGGGATTGGCCGATAACCAATGATTCTTTAACAATGGAAGCCGATAAACGATATATTGGCCAATATACAGTATCTAGATATTAATATAACATTTCATAAGACTGAAAGAAAAGGCAAAAAGAAGACGACTGCTTTATCTGAAAACATTGACTGCAGAACACAAGGTAACCGTTATATATTGATATGGCCGATAATTGATCGTGTAACTCAAGCTCAAACTGATCCCAGCCAGTTGGTTTGGAGTCAACGGTGCGTTTTTAGCGCTGAGCCGTCAATGGTGCTGTTAACAGATGTCCATAAACACGCTGGTGTCTGTGGAACATCTGTCAGGATCTGGCAGAGACGCGCAACAATCACAGATCAGACACGAGCGCTAACACAGACAGATCCCAAACACACAGGATGATATATTCAGGAGAGCCACTAGTCGTCTGTTCTCCACGTCTAAGAGAAACATGGAGTGGATTGATATCAGATGCGGCTCACACCTGCAGGGCTGGATGAGAATATTGAGCAAATATTGACTTCTTCTTGAGTTCTGTGCTGACTTGCTGTGGTCCCCCCTCAGAAGACAGCACTCCAGACAGCATCAATGATGTAAAACACACACAATCGCTGACATGACTTCACTAACATCTGTGTGTGTGATTTGGATGAGAAGTGAGGACGGTATACACTGAAATCTTCCATTCAATGATATAAATGTGTTTTACACACATGCGTTCACACATCACAGTCACCTCCTCTGTCCGGTCTCATCATCACAGATCTATAAGTCTCCTGTTTGCTTTCTAGTGGGCATCGTTTCTCACACTGGAGACTTAGGTTATTCTGCATAATATAAGGTGTATGAGCAGTGAGATCCTCCTCTGCAGTGGTTAAAGATGGATGTGTTCCGCTATCACAGACGTGATACTAGAGATGGTGTTGTGTGTAAAGTTGGTTGACTCTGGTGTGGTGTCTTTCTACAGTGTGTCTGGACGTGATCGTGTGGAGGTGATCATCATCGTCATGAAGGTCCGGGTCCAGACCATACTGATCCTCATCTTCATCTCGCTGCAGAACACCGGAGATGCATTGTGTAGGTCTCCATTTGCTTTCACACGCTGTTGTCGGTATGGTAACAATGCAGTGTTTTTTGGTGATGGGATGTTGTCATGGAAACTGAGCAGAGTTTGATGGTGTTTTACTGTAACCAATGAGTACAACAAAGAAACCTGTCGAGATGAAGGAGAACCCATGTGTGCGTTTCTCTTAAACTTTGTTGGATTGTGTGATGTCACACTGTCTGTTACTTGTGAAGTTTGACACGTTCAAGTGAGTCCATTTATCATCTTCATCATCATCATCATCATCATCATCATCGAGTGAAACATTCAAAGATGTATTTATGTTATGTTGGTGTGTCTCTCCACTCTAAAGAAATTAATTTTTTCATTATGTCAATGTGTGTGTGTTTGTTGAAAATACTCTTTCTGCACTGTTATGTGTGTGTTGATGTGCGTGCGTGTTTGTTGGTGTGTGCGTGCGTGCGTGCGTTCATGTGGGTGTTCATCTGTGTGTTGGTGTGTGTGTGCGTGCCTGCATGTTTGTTGGTGTGTGCGTGCGTGCGTTCATGTGGGTGTTGGTGTGTGTGTTCATCTGTGTGTTGGTGTGTGTGCGTGTTTGTTGGTGTGTGCGTGCGTGCGTGTGTCTTGGTGTGTGCGTATGTGCGTTCATGTGGGTGTTGGTGTGTGCGTTCATGAGTGTGTTGGTGTGTGCGTTCATGTGTGTGTTGGTGTGTGTGCGTTCATGAGTGTGTTCATCTGTGTGTTGGTGTGTGTGTGTGCGTTCATGTGTGCGTTGGTGTGTGAGTTCGTGTGTGCGTTGGTGTGTGAGTTCGTGTGTGCGTTGGTGTGTGAGTTCGTGTGTGCGTTGGTGTGTGAGTTTGTGTGTGCGTTGGTGTGTGAGTTCGTGTGCGTTGGTGTGTGAGTTCGTGTGTGAGTTCGTGTGTGCGTTGGTGTGTGAGTTCATGTGTGCGTTGGTGTGTGAGTTCATGTGTGCGTTGGTGTGTGAGTTCATGTGTGCGTTGGTGTGTGAGTTCGTGTGCGTTGGTGTGTGAGTTCATGTGTGCGTTGGTGTGTGAGTTCATGTGTGCGTTGGTGTGTGAGTTCATGTGCGTTGGTGTGTGAGTTCATGTGTGCGTTGGTGTGTGAGTTCGTGTGCGTTGGTGTGTGAGTTCATGTGTGCGTTGGTGTGTGAGTTTGTGTGCGTTGGTGTGTGAGTTTGTGTGTGCGTTGGTGTGTGAGTTCATGTGTGCGTTGGTGTGTGAGTTCATGTGTGCGTTGGTGTGTGAGTTTGTGTGCGTTGGTGTGTGAGTTCATGTGTGCGTTGGTGTGTGAGTTCATGTGTGCGTTGGTGTGTGAGTTCATGTGCGTTGGTGTGTGAGTTCATGTGCGTTGGTGTGTGAGTTCATGTGCGTTGGTGTGTGAGTTCATGTGTGCGTTGGTGTGTGAGTTCGTGTGTGCGTTGGTGTGTGAGTTCGTGTGTGCGTTGGTGTGTGAGTTCATGTGTGCGTTGGTGTGTGAGTTCATGTGTGTGTGTTCATGTGTGCGTTGGTGTGGGTGTTCATGTGTGCGTTGGTGTGTGCGTTCATGAGTGTGTTCATGTGTGCGTTGGTGTGTGAGTTCATGTGTGCGTTGATGTGTGCGTGTGTGTTGATGTGTGCGTGTGTGTTGCTGTGTGCGTGTGTGTTGCTGTGTGCGTGTGTGTTGCTGTGTGCGTGTGTGTTGCTGTGTGCGTGTGTGTTGCTGTGTGCGTGTGTGTTGCTGTGTGCGTGTGTGTTGCTGTGTGCGTGTGTGTTGCTGTGTGCGTGTGTGTTGCTGTGTGCGTGTGTGTTGATGTGTGGGTGTGTGTTGCTGTGTGCGTGTGTGTTGCTGTGTGCGTGTGTGTTGCTGTGTGCGTGTGTGTTGCTGTGTGCGTGTGTGTTGATGTGTGCGTGTGTGTTGATGTGTGCGTGTGTGTTGATGTGTGCGTGTGTGTTGATGTGTGCGTGTGTGTTGATGTGTATGTGTGTCCTGCGGATCCGTGTCGGCTGGGTTTAATG
The DNA here is from genome assembly GCF_947034865.1 of Barbatula barbatula. Lineage (NCBI taxonomy): Eukaryota > Metazoa > Chordata > Actinopteri > Cypriniformes > Nemacheilidae > Barbatula > Barbatula barbatula. The sequence goes on from NC_136764.1 coordinate 118,238, forward strand.
GGCCGCTATGGCAACAGGACACGTCAGTGATGATCTGCATCAGTATCTATGACTACAGCCGGCTCTGTGTTCATGTGTGTGAGTGAATCTGATCTCTGTCTCATTCAGACTCAAGTGTTGGTGGTTTGGGTCTAGTGGCTTATTAATCACACTCACACTTGTGTTTATGACTTGATTTTCTTAACGTTGTGTTTATGTTTTTAGAGAATTGTCATTGACATCACACTCTGAATTGAATTAATTACTGTGTGTGTGTGTGTGTGTGTGTGTGTGTGTGTGTGTGTGTGCACTGATGAGGGTTTGATGATGGTTGGTCATTATCAATAATCATTCACAATGTTGTCATTGACGTTTCAGCGGCTCCCAGATTCTCAAAGATCCCGACGGATCAGATCGGCGTGTCCGGTGGAGTCGTGTCCTTCGTCTGTCAGGCCACAGGAGACCCGAAGCCGCAGGTGTTCTGGAACAAAAAGGGCAAGAAAGTGAATTCACAGAGAATCGAGGTGAGGAGGTGAAGGTGATGTTTGTGTTTGTGTGTGTGTGAATGCACAGATGGAGTAATCGCTGTATGACATGTTTCAGCTCTTCAGTCCTTGTCTGATAACTGCTCATTCTCTGTTCTCATTGGTTCAGACTGTAGAGTTTGATGAAGGCGCGGGGGCGGTGCTACGGATTCAGCCACTCAGAGCGCCGCGGGACGAAAACGTTTACGAGTGTGTTGCCAAAAACACCGAGGGTGAAATCGCTGTCACCTCCCAACTGTCCATCATAAGAGGTGAGGTCATCATATCATCATGTGTGTTTATATCATCAAGAACACATCATGTGTAGTGTTCCAGAGCCTTTGAGATGAGACACTGCCTGTTTTTATTGGTCATTTGGCTGCTGATGGACACATGATGTCTGTGATCCGGACCACAGAGACATTTGGCTCACTAACACCTTCAAACACACCACAGCTTCAATATTTACATCATTTGTCAAAACCTGGCTGTCAGATTGAGTGGACGTGTTGAAAATGATTTCAGCTCATTGACGGCCAAACAAACGGTCAACAGAAATTCAAGCGTGTGTCTGTTGTGTCATGAGTCGTTCATCTGTGAGAACGGTAATGAAACACAACTGCTGTCGTTACACAATCACTTATGATTTCCTGAAGCCTTTAGACAGATAAATATAAACATCTTGTGTTGTTATAGTAATACAGTGTGTGTGTGTGTTTCAGCTTTATAATAGTCCTGTAATAACAACACAAGTGCTAAACAGATATGAGGCAGTAAGCTGCGTTTGTAACATGCTGGTCGTCATGGAAACGGTTTTCTTCCATCACCAGTGTTCCTCTCACATGAACTGAGGAGGATCTTGACTCCTCAGATATGCTGTGTTTGCATGTTTGTGAAGCGTTTTATAAACCAGATGTGAATCTCTTTTGTCATGAGCAGTGAGACGTGATTGATGTTGTCTGATTTCTGAAGCTGTAGTGTTGTGTTGGTGAGGGATGAGATGTGAAAGGAAGTGGCGTGAGAACCAGAGGTTCTGCTGTGACTGAATCATCTGTGAGCGGCGTCTCTGAGCTGTGTCCCAACAGACCCATTCATACACAAACCAGAGCAGTAATCCCTTGAGATCACACACACACGTACACATCCGGTGGGTCAGTCGGCTTTTATCGGTCAATCCTCCAAATACAAAACAACATCTTCATTAATGAGACCACACCTGCCACCAACATACTGTATGAGCATCATTACACGTGTGTGTGTGTGTGTTCTTGAACAGCAGATGGGTTGTCTATCCTTGTGTTTGTTGATTCTGGGTTCTGGCATCATCTTCACTCAGTAAATACACACACACACACACACACACACAATGCTCTTGCATTAAGTCATGAGAAGCTCTGCTCTAGAAAAACATTGATCATCAAATCAGAGTCACTGAAGGTTGCACGCGCGCGCACACACACACACACACACAGCAGCTTTAAAGCGGTTATGATAATGTTCACGCTGCTGATTACGATCAGCTCCTCGTCTCTGCTGCGGTGCGTGATGGTAATTTCAGGTTATATGGGTTGATGATAACACGCTTGGCTTTGGTTTGCTCAGAGAGAGAGATCAGTGTACTGAAGGTGGGCGGCTCAATATCATTTCATCTAAACTCTTACAGAAATAGATTTGAATCATCTAAACACCTGCTGACGCTCTCGTTCATACATCTTTTACTTTTGCAGACTAAATATTGAAGTGTTTGTGGGTTGTCTGTGTTCAGGTGACATGTGACACTCTTTTGCTTCTTGTGTGCAGAGGATCTGCTGCCGTTTGGTTTTCCCAGCATTGACATGGGTCCTCAGCTGAAGGTGGTGGAGAGAACTCGGACGGCGACCATGTTGTGTGCTGCCAGCGGCATTCCTGACCCGGAGATCTCCTGGTTTAAAGACTTCCTGCCGATTGAACCCGCTCTCAGTCAAGGACGGATCAAACAGCTGCGTTCAGGTACACTTCACAGCGAGGTGATGAATGCCATAGAGTGTCTCATCTCTAGTTATGAGGGGTTTTATTTCCAGATGTTTCTCTCGTTGTGTGTGTGTGTTTGTGTGAATTCTCAGGAGTCTTTGGTGAGTATTTGATTTTTCTAGAACAGTCACAAGTCCCTCTCCAGACCTGAACTCATGTCATCGTCCAATGAATGTGCTCCAGGATAACATGTCCCGCCCCCTCCCCTCTGTCCCTCATGTCCTGCACCTGAAGCAGATCAGCTGACCTGTGATCAGTGACAGCGCTGCCTCATTCTAAAAGCAACTAAATAAAACATTGTTCATCATGAACCACAAATACACGCAAAGACACATTAACAGATGCCTGCACACGCACACACACACACTTACACACATACATACATCCTAAATGACTAAATGTACACACACACGCGCACACATACACGCTAACACACGCGCACACACATACACGCTAACACACGCACACACATACAAATAACACACGCGCACACATACACGCTAACACACGCGCACACACATACACGCTAACACACGCGCGCACACATACACGCTAACACACGCGCGCACACATACACGCTAACACACGCGCACACACATACACGCTAACACACGCGCACACACATACACGCTAACACACGCGCACACACATACACGCTAACACACGCGCACACATACACGCTAACACACGCGCACACACATACACGCTAACACACGCACACACATACAAATAACACACATACACGCTAACACACGCACACACATACAAATAACACACGCGCACACATACAAATAACACACGCGCACACATACACACTCACACACATACACGCTAACACACGCACACACATACAAATAACACACGCGCACACATACACACTCACACACATACACGCTAACACACGCACACACATACAAATAACACACACACGCGCACACATACACGCTAACACACATACATACATGCATCCTAAATGACTAAATGTGCACACGCACACACATACACGCTAACACACACATGCACTCTTAACAGACGCGCACACATACAAATAACACACGCGCACACACATACACGCTAACACACGCACACACATACACGCTAACACATGCGCACACATACAAATAACACACGCGCACACACATACACGCTAACACACGAGCACACATACAAATAACTCACGTGCACACATACAAATAACACACGCGCACACATACAAATAACACACGCGCACACATACAAATAACTCACGTGTACACATACAAATAACACACGCGCACACATACAAATAACTCACGTGCACACATACAAATAACACACGCGCACACATACACGCTAACACATGCGCACACATACAAATAACACACGCGCACACACATACACGCTAACACACGCACACACATACACACTCACACACATACACGCTAACACATGCGCACACATACACACTCACAAACATACACGCTCACACACGGACACACATACAAATAACACACGCACACACATACACACTCACACACATACACGCTAACACACGCACACACATACAAATAACACACGCACACACATACACGCTAACACACATACACGCTAACACACGCACACACATACAAATAACACACTCACAGACATACACGCTAACACATGCGCACACATACACACTCACACACATACACGCTAACACATGCACACACATACACGCTAACACACACATACACGCTAACACACGCACACACATACAAATAACACACGCACACACATACACACTCACACACATACACTCTAACACACGCACACACATACAAATAACACACGCATACACACTCACACACATACACGCTAACACATGCGCACACATACACACTCACACACATACACGCTAACACACGCACACACATACAAATAACACACGCACACACATACACACTCACACACATACACGCTAACAAATGCGCACACATACACACTCACACACATCCACGCTAACCCACGCACACACAAACACGCTAACACACGCACACACATACAAATAACACACGCACACACATACACACTCACACACATACACGCTAACAAATGCGCACACATACACACTCACACACATCCACGCTAACCCACGCACACACAAACACGCTAACACACGCACACACATACACACTCACACACATACACGCTAACACACGCGCACACATACACACTCACACACATACACGCTAACACACGCACACACATACACGCTAACACACGCACACACATACAAATAACACACACACGCGCACACATACACGCTAACACACATACATACATACATCCTAAATGACTAAATGTGCACACACATACACGCTAACACACACATGCACTCTAACACACACATGCACTCTAACAGACGCGCACACATACAAATAACACACGCGCACACACATACACGCTAACACACATACATACATACATCCTAAATGACTAAATGTGCACACACATACACGCTAACACACATGCACTCTAACACACACATGCACTCTAACAGACGCGCACACATACAAATAACACACGCGCACACACATACACGCTAACACACGCACACGCATACAAATAACACACACACACACGCGCACACATACACGCTAACACACACACACACACATACACACTCACACACATACATACATCCTAAATGACTAAATATGCACACACACACGCACTCACATACACGCTAACACACACATGTACTCTAACAGACGCCCACACATACAAATAACACACGCGCACACACATACACGCTAACACCAACATACATACACACATACACGCTAACACACACATGCACTCTAACAGACGCGCACACATACAAATAACACGTACGCACACACATACACGCTAACACACACAGACATACACACATACAGGCACATTCATACACACACACACACACACACACACACATGCTAAATGACTAAATGTACACACACATTTTGATGATGCTAAACAGATGATTTTAGATATCGATTTTCTCTGGCTCTTCTCTTCATTTTTCCCATGATGCTGTGCGGTGGTTCTCTGCATGATTCTCTCCTTATTTCTTCCTCTTTCTCTCTTTAAACTCTGTGTTTACAGCACCAGAAACCAAATAAACAAAACTCATGAGTATTTGTGTGCGTGCGTGAAAATACATTTCGTTGCACTGTACTTGTATGTGTGTAATGACAATAAATTTAATCAAATCAAAATCAAATGTGTGGGTATACATGTGGGTGGGCGTGTTTGTGCGTTTGTGTGTGTGTGTGTGCGTGCGTGCACAGGACCATGTGTGGGTGCGCGTGTGAGTGCATATGTGTGTGCGTGCGCGTGTGAGTGCATATGTGTGTGCATGCGCATGTGAGTGCATATGTGTGTGCGTGCATGGGTGCGTGTGTGTGTGTGTGTGTGTGTGCACAGGACCATGTGTGAGTGCGCGTGTGAGTGCGTGTGTGCGTGTGTGCGTGTGTGCGTGTGTGCGTGTGTGTGTGTGTGTGTGTGTGTGTGTGTGTGTGCGTGCACATGACCATGTGTGGGTGCGCATGTGAGTGCATATGTGTGTGCGTGCATGGGTGCGTGTGTGGGTGCGTGTGTGTGTGTGTGTGTGTGTGTGCGTGCACAGGACCATGTGTGAGTGCGCGTGTGAGTGCATATGTGTGTGCGTGCATGGGTGCGTGTGTGTGTGTGTGTGTGTGTGTGTGCGCGTGCACAGGACCATGTGTGAGTGCGCGTGTGAGTGCATATGTGTGTGTGTGCGTGTGTGCGTGTGTGCGTGTGTGCGTGTGTGCGTGTGTGTGTGTGTGTGTGTGTGTGTGTGTGTGTGCGTGCACATGACCATGTGTGGGTGCGCATGTGAGTGCATATGTGTGTGCGTGCGTGTGTGCGTGTGTGTGTGTGTGTGTGTGTGTGTGTGTGTGTGTGTGTGTGCGTGCGTGCACAGGACCATGTGTGAGTGCGCGTGTGAGTGCATATGTGTGTAGCGTGCATGGGTGCGTGTGTGTGTGTGTGTGATGTCTGAGCGTAATGTCTTGTGTAACTGGTTTATCATCGAATAAGCTCATGGGATTTTTTTTCATCACTTCTTTATTAAAATGTTGAATCATAACTCAGGGTCTGTAGGTTCTCTGTAGCTCAGTTGGTGAAGGAGCTCATGGCTCACAAACTGATTTCACATGTGTAGCTTTAATGCACTGTAGATCACGTTGAGAAAAACACTTAATGCATGAATGTAAACGTATAAATATACTTATTTCTAGCTCTGATGATGTCGGCCTGCTCACATTTACATGACAAAACAGCCTGTGAGACACACACACACAAACACACAACTTCACTGACAGCGCTGACTCAGTATCTGCGGCACCAGAAGAGAAAATACCGCAAACAAAACCCTTCATCTCTCTCTCTCTCTCTCTCTCTGTCTCTCTCTCTCTCTCTCTCTGTCTCTCTCTCTCTCTCTCTGTCTCTCTCTCTGTCTCTCTCTCTGTCTCTCTCTCTGTCTCTCTCTCTGTCTCTCTCTCTCTCTCTCTCTCTTTGTCTCTCTCTCTCTGTCTCTCTCTCTCTCTGTCTCTCTCACTCTCTGTCTCTCTCACTCTCTGTCTCTCTCACTCTCTGTCTCTCTCTCTCTCTGTGTCTCTCACTCTCTGTCTCTCTCTCTCTCTGTCTCTCTCTCTGTCTCTCTCACTCTCTGTCTCTCTCTCTCTCTCTCTCTCTCTGTCTCTCTCTCTCACTCTCTGTCTCTCTCACTCTCTGTCTCTCTCACTGTCTCTCTCACTCTCTGTCTGTCTCTGTCTCTCTCTGTCTCTCTCTCTCTCTGTCTCTCTCTCTCTCTGTCTCTCTCACTCTCTGTCTCTCTCACTCTCTGTCTCTCTCACTCTCTGTCTCTCTCTCTCTCTGTGTCTCTCACTCTCTGTCTCTCTCTCTCTCTGTCTCTCTCTCTGTCTCTCTCACTCTCTCTCTGTCTCTCTCACTCTCTGTCTCTCTCTCTCTCTCTGTCTCTCTCTCTCACTCTCTGTCTCTCTCTCTCTCACTCTCTGTCTCTCTCACTCTCTGTCTCTCTCACTGTTTCTCTCACTCTCTGTCTGTCTCTGTCTCTCTCTGTCTCTCTCTCTCTCTGTCTCTCTCTCTCACTCTCTGTCTCTCTCACTCTCTGTCTCTCTCACTCTCTGACTCTCTCTCTGTCTCTCTCTCTGTCTCTCTCTCTCGGCGTCACAGAGTTAAGATAGTATCCTTGGCGAGTGTGGAGGCTTGCTGTCTGGGTGTCGGAGAAGTTGTTGGCCATCAAAATATTCTCTCTGCATCCAGAATGAATAACGCGACCGTGACTTTTTTTGAATACAGTGGAAAGAGCAAACGAGGTGGTTGCGCGAGGTATAATCATTGACGAAATACTGACACCTGTTTTGCCTCTTATTTTACCATCAAAGAAAGTCACAATATCCAATATCCCTCCGTTTCTTAGTGATGATATTGTGACACAGGCGCTCTCACGTTATGGAAAGTTGGTCTCGCCGATTAGAAAGATTATTATCGGGTGCGAGTCTCCTTTATTGAAACATATTGTCTCATTTAGGAGATTTGCTTTCATGGTAATCAAAGATGACGCTGAACTTGATTTGGCACTAAATTTCCGTGTGGATGATTTTGAATATGTAGTGTTCATAACCACTGATAAAATGAAATGCTTCGGATGCAATAAATCAGGGCACTTAATCCGTTCATGCCCTGACAAGAGTAATGCAGCTGGAGGCAGTAAGGATAGTGTTGCAAATGAGAAAGATGGGCCTACTGTAAAATCCTCTGAGGTCGGTCTGGCCGAAGCAGTGCTGATCGTAGACAAACTTGCTGGGGAAGGAACATCTGTTGTGGGGCCTGTAGAAGCTGGATCGACCTCAACAGAATCAATGAGTGAAGGTAGGAATATTTCAGAAACTGCCTTAAATGCTGAAACTAAATTGTTGAACAGTGAAGTAGAAAACATGAGTGAAGAAGCTGTGCCTGAGACAGAAGCGGAAAATAAGATGTTCAAAGGAAAAATGTGGAAAAGATCAGTAGTGCAAAGTGTTTTAAAAAAGGAGAAGCGTTTGAAGAACAGGAAGAGTCAGAAAGTGAAAGTGAAATGTCTGATTCAAGTGTAGTGTTGTCTCAGACTGAAGGTATAAGCAGAAGCTATGATGCTGAAGAAATAAAGCGCTTTCTCAGTATCACAAAAAACAAAAGAGGTGTGATTGTAAAGGAATATTTCACTGATCTAAAGCAGTTTTATGACAAAGCTAAAAGTCTTATAGCAGAAGGGTGCCTTTCAAACAAGGAATTTTACCGTTTGAAAAAAATTGTGAGGAAGGTTGGCATGGAGTTAAATGAAAATGAGGATTAAGAATATAAGTACTTTGGGTTTGCGTGTTTTTTTTTGTTTGTTTATTTATTTCAGTATGGCGGAAGTGCAGATTGCCTCCTTGAATATTAATGGTGCTAGAGATCATAGAAAAAGAGCTGAGCTGTATGAAATTATTAAGCAGAAAAAAATAGATGTTACTTTGATTCAAGAAACGCATAGTGATGTGAACAATGTAAATGATTGGATGAAGGAATGGGAAGGGTTATCTTTTCTTAGCCACAATACCACGTTAAGTGGAGGAGTAGAAATTTTGTTTGCAAGAACCTTTAATCCGATCTCATACCAAGTTGAGGAGGTTTTGAAGGGTAGACTTTGAAAAGTGAGGGCACAAGTGGACAATTATAATTTTGTTTTTATTTGTGTGTATGTCCCCAACTCAACCATTGATAGGATGTTGTTTTTAGATACACTATGTTCTGTTTTACAAGATGTCTCCAATGATGATTATTTATTTTTGGGAGGTGATTTTAATTGTACAGTGAGTAATTGTGACAGGAATCATATCGAACCCCATATGCCCCAAGAAAACGTCTCATTCAAATAATTAATAAACATGAGTTAACTGATGTATGGAGGTCTTTCCATGAGGATAAGAGACAATATACTTGGTCACATGCACGTGACAATGTTTTATCTCTGGCACGATTGGATAGATTTTATGTGTTTAAGCATCATGCTGGTATTTTTAAAAATTGTTGTATTTTTCCTGTTGGTCTTTCGGACCATTGTATGGTACAGTGTTCTTTTATATTGAATTCTGTCAAGCCTAAAAGTGCTTATTGGCATTTTAATCTAACTTTGTTAGAAAACAAGGATTTTATATGCACTTTTAAACTGTTTTGGGCTGATCACAGATCAAAAAAAGCATCTTTCCAATCAGTGCAAAAATGGTGGGATTTTGGAAAAAATACAGATTAAACAGTATTGTCAGCAGTATGCTCACAACAGCACTAAAGTTTTAAATCAGTAAATGAGAGACTTAGAGACTGATATAATTAAGATACAGGAATTGGCAGAATCAAAACAAGGGTTTTTAAAAATTCTTTCCAAAAAAAAGAATCAATTGGCAGAATTTTTAGGGGTTAAAACACAGGGAGCTTTGATCCGATCAAGATTTATAAGTCTTGACCAGATGGATGCACCTTCAAAGTATTTCTTTAATCTTGAAAGGAAAAATGGACAAAAGAGAATAATTCACGCTTTGAGATCTGAGGAAGGTTTATTGTTGTCCAACCCTGTAGCTATTAGGAGGAGGGCAATTGGTTTTTATGAGAAACTGTACAGAAGTGAATTAGGACCAGACAAAATCAGCGAGAGTGGTATTCTTCAAGGATTTACCACAGGTGTCTGATGAAGCTAAAGCAGAGATTTCAGGGGTGCTCAGCCTGGGAGAACTGCATAAGGCCGTTCAGAGCATGGAATCAGGAAGGGTGCCTGGAATTGATGGCATACCAATAGACTTCTATAAATGTTTTTGGGATATTTTGGAGAGGATCTCTTAGAAGTACTCAATGGTAGTTTGGACGAAGGTCTTCTACCTTTGAGTTGCCGGAGAGCGGTCCTAACCCTCCTTCCCAAAAAAGGAGACCTCACAGAGATAAAAAACTGGAGACCTGTTTCACTTCTGTGCAGTGACTATAAACTTCTTTCCAAGATTTTAACAAACAGATTATCAAAAGTCATGAATGAGGTGATCCATCCGGACCAAACCTACTGTGTCCCCAAAAGGTCTATTTTTGATAATATCTCCCTTATTAGGGATATCTATGATGTCTCTAGGTTATCAAATAGTGACATTGGATTGATTTCGCTAGACCAAGAAAAAGCATTCGACAGGATTGAACATATGTAGCTATGGGAAACGCTAAAAGCTTTTGGTTTTAGTCAAAGTTTTATAGATAAAATTCAAGTTTTGTACAGTGATGTTGAGAGTATACTCAAAATTAATGGTGGCTTATGCACTCCTTTTAAAGTTCTTAGAGGTGTGAGGCAGGGATGCCCGCTTTCTGGAATGTTATATTCATTGGCAATTGAACCTTTTTTTAGAACAATTAAGAAAAAATGTACAAGGTTTTTAATGTGCCAATGCTGGGAAAAAGTATAAGTCTCTCTACATATGCTGATGAGTGTTTGTTAGCCAACAGAGTGATGTAAAGGTTTTAATGAGTGTACTTGTGGATTTTAAAAAAACTGTCTTCTGCTAAAACTAATTGGGAAAAAAGTGAAGCGCTACTAATAGGGAATTGGAAAAGAGGGTGTTTTTCCCTTCCCCCCTGGTTTAGTATGGAAGAAAGGAGGGTTTAAATTTCTGGGAGTCTTTCTAGGAGATGAAGCAACTGTACAAAAAAATTGGGAAGGAGTTATCGAGAAAGTAAAAGGTCGACTTGAGAAATGGAAGTGGTTAATCCCAAATATGTCATATAGAGGTCAAACCTTAGTTATAAATAATTTAATAGCTTCATCTTTATGGCATAAATTAACCTGTATAGATCCTCCTTTGCGTTTGTTGGCAGAGATTCAAGCGATTTTAGTTGATTTTTTCTGGGACAAGTTACACTGGGTTCCTCAGAGTATATTGTTTCTACCCATAGAAGGAGGAGGTCAAAGGATTGGTACATCTTCGAAGTAGAACAGCAGCTTTCCGTTTACAATTTTTGCAAAGACTTCTTAGTGGATCAGTAACTTCAAGCTGGAAAGTAGTTGCATGTAAAATACTACAAAATCTTGGAAATTTGAAATTGGACAGAAATCTCTTTTTTATGGTCCTGTCGAAACTGAACATCAATGGAATGCCTATTTTTTATCAGAATCTTTTTAGAGTGTGGAACATGTTCAAAGTACAAAGGGAAGGACATTTTGAATCGCTTTACTGGCTCCTTGAAGAACCACTAATACATGGAGCATGCTTTGATTTAACGCACAGTGACTGTACATTTCCTGGACTAACTGAAACACTTGTGGCTTCCAAAATATGTACAATGGGGAGTCTAGTTAATTTATCTGGACCAGTTTTTGGAGATGTGGAAAGAGTTGCTATGAGTCTGAAGATTAGGTCAAGAAGATTTGTGTTTCACTTATTAGAAAGATGGAAAGAAAGACTCACTCCTGATGAACTGAAACTTTTATTGGACTACTGTGAAGGCAAAAATGTGCCTAATGAAAGAGATGTTTTATCAGATTTTTTTCTTTTACCTGTGTTAGATGATGTCTCAGGAAAGTTTCTAAGCTCTGGAAAATCCCTATGTCTTAGTTTTTTTTCAAGTACTAGTAAATCTTTTTTATAAAGCTTGTGTTCTTGTTTTTAACAAAAAAACGCTTGATAAAAGGGTTGATACACCATGGCGTGATGTTTTAAAATTGTGTGATGATGAGAAAATAGAATGGAGATCATTGTATAAGCCACCTTTAAGTAAAAGAGTTGGGGACATACAGTGGAGACTTTTACATGGTGCATTAGCAGTCAATGCTTTTATCTCAGTTTTAAATTCTGATGTTACTGCAGAATGCCTTTTTTGTTTGAAGCGAGAAACTGTTTTTCATGCTTATATGGACTGTTTTAGACTGAAAAGATTGTTTGATTTGTTACACAATTTATTTGATAGTTTTAATGAATCTTTTTCTATTGATATATTTATTGGTGGTTTTAAATATGTTAGAAGAAAGAGATTTATGTGTCAGTGTTTAAATTTTATTATAGGTCAAGCAAAGTTAGCAATCTATATGAGTAGAAAAAACAAGATAGAACAAGGTGTAGATCAAGATATTAATACTCT
>NC_136764.1:131129-146129 GCF_947034865.1 Barbatula barbatula
GGTCATGTGTTCAAATGTTACATCACGTAGATGTCACGCTGTAAATGAAATGCATTGTGGGATACATTCATGATGTATGCAGATATTTAATGCATTCATCAAATGTGCCCAGTATACCACAGAGTTTAATCACAGCTAGCGTTGCCTGTCAGTCAATAATATAATAAAGAAACATCACTGCAGCCACATGATATTTCACATCTGAAACACACTGTATCAGCTGCATGATGCTCTACTAATATTACAGACATTTGTCTGCGTGTGTTGTTTGTTTGTTTTTATGTTAATTTCCAATAAATGACTAAACTAAACTAATTGGACATGAAATACTCATCAATATAAACATGAATGCTGAATGTGTCACGTGTGTGTTTTCAGTGTGTGCTTTCTGTTTCTTTTTTTAACAATTGGATGTATTGTCATCAGAGTAGAGCAAGGCCAAGCCAAAACACTGTAATGTGTGAAAAACCGTGTCTGATAAAAAGAGCAAAACACAAGAGTGTGACCCTGATAGAGTCCAGTATATATACAGAACACATGAGCGATGGTTGCCGTGGCCTGTTTTACTCTCTGTGTGTGTTTCCCTCTCTGCTCTCAAACCCCTCAAACCCCTCAGAGCTGCGAGAAGGTTGGTGTGTTTCTGGTTATTTTCTCTCTTCTGTTCTTTTGTTTGGCATTAAAAAACACACAGAAATGTCAGTCGAGCAGTAAACAGTGTTCTTCACGTGCGGTTATTAGACAGACGTCTGAGGGTAATGTCGCTCTCTCCTGTTGCATTGTGGGATCTTGTTTGCGAACCTTCCGCTCTCTCTCTCTCTCTCTCTCTCCCTCTATCTCTCTCTCTCTCTCTCTCTGCACGCGTTGCCATGGAAACCCAGCAATTGGAAATGACTTCCTTCTGCACGAGGAATGTTGCATGCCTGAACAGCGCAGTGTTGTGATTGGCTGCTTGTGTCCTCTTGTGTTCTGACCCGACCGATGTATCTGCCCGTTTGTGTACAGTACCTATCATGGCTTGTGCAGCGATGGCTTTTATTGTTGTGTGATGTCAGTGTCATGTGCTCTCATTCATCACAAATACATCATCTTCAAAGAAACACTTTAGCCATTGTGAGTTTGTGTTGTATTTGTTTTTTAGAGTGAGATAAGTGATCCAATACATTGAGGGCCCGGCTCAATGCGGCTCAGGGTGCAGCGCAAGTATTTTTGCAAGTTTCAGACCGACGCAGATCTCATTTTCCGTCCTGCGCCGTGTTGTTTAAATAGTAAACGCATTTGTGCGTCCATGTGCGTGTTGGTCTAAAAAGAGGTGTGATCAGGCGCATTGTTGGCGCTTTGCTATTGTGAGGCACTGAATATAGACTGAGTGTTTAAAGAGCGTGTTAGGAATATGCGCCTATAGGCGGGTGCACAGCGCTCGTACATTCTACTTATTACACACAGAGATAATGACAAATATTTATACAAATGAAATATCACGAAAAATATTATTATTGTGGAATAAAAGATGTCTGCTTGCACGCTTTAACCTCTCGAGCAGACGCGGTGTAATGGAGAGAGTTTGTGTTTGTGAAGCGTGTTAATGGCTTGTGTTGGTTTTTAGGGAGATGTGATGTTTGTCATCCGCCAGCGTCCTGATTTCATTCTGTCACGGTGATGAAACGCTCAAAGCGTCCGCTCCTGGGAAAAGTGTTGACAGATGAAAATGACCCAAAACATGTGACTGGCGTTCATAAGTGACATATGTTCTCTCTACATGTGAATGTTAAGCATTAGATATTACAGTAGAAGTGTAGTTAAGTGTTTGATGTTCATAATAACAGGGGCTTATGTTGAGATTCTGTGTAGACGCTCTCTCAGATGAGAAGGTTTTATCTCGAACATCTCATGCGTGTGTGTGTGTGTGTGTGTGTGAGGACTGAAAGTCAATACGCTTTAGCCTTCAGATAAAGGAAAGATTACATTTGAGATCATTTATTGTAATGGCCAGACTAACCATGGCAAATCTAATTCAGCCGTCCTTATTGTTGTCTAGATCAAATGTTGTGTTAGCGTCTGTATAATGTTCTCTTCTTGCTGGTAACCTCGGCTTTTAAGAGCCACAAAGTGATTCCAGTGAGTTCAGATTTATCTTCAGATGTGTAACGGCAGCGGGCAGGGTCGAGATGACATGGATGACGGATGTGTGTCTGTGCATGTGGCATGTTTAATCGGGCATGTGTCTGCATGTGCTAACACGCACTAACAACCTCTTCTTAACTTCAGCTTGTGAAGGGTCAGTCCGTGTAGATTTCATGTTTTCATGTGTGTGTCCAATTCTGGGTTCTCTTTGGTCAATGCTCACCTGCAGGTGTACATTCAGCTTGTGTTTGTCATGTTCTGAATGTAGAAACTGACACGACACACTTTCTTTCTTTCTGTTGAATATCATGTGCTGTAGTTTATGTGATGTTGAGAGTCCTTCTTCTCTTTACTACACTCATTGTTCATATTGACGCCAGTTTTGTTTTCTAAAGTTTCAAACTGTAGACAGATGTGCTGTGACGTTTGAGATTTTCACCTGCGGATGATAAACAGGCAATAAATACCATGATAACCGCTCAAATACCTTCAGAGATCTGCCATAGAGACCACATATAGTACAGTGACCCTTGTGTTCCCTAACGACCTCATAGCAACACCCTAACACCCTCTCTGTCTCTCTCTCCACGTGTCACGGGTTAATGGTAAATTGACACAGTCAGCTGTGTGTTTATTCATGTGTGCATACACACAGCCGTCATAAAGCGACAACACTTCAACACTGAACCAACAGACCCTTCCTACATGAAGACGTGTGTTTGTGTCCGTTGATGATGATGATGTTGTAGTGTTGATCAGTTTGTGATTTGTTGTTGAGCTGCCACGTGTTCAGGCTTGCGATCGCCTCGTGCGGCCGCTGTGAGAGATGAAGAGCCGCTTTCCCGCACGGGTCCATATATTGATCAGAAGTGTGTTGTCTCCAGCCAATCCCTGAGGAACAGAAATCTCATTCAGGGTTTTCATTGCTCGCTGAGGCTTATGGGAAATGAAGCGCAGTATTAATGACAAATCATCATTACGGCTTCTCTGACACCTAGTTGATGCTGAGACGTCCCTCCTCACAGCTTGAAATATGAATGAGATCTTTGTTTACTAAAGGTTGTGAAGGTTCTTCAGTGATCATTTCATCTGCTGGTGTTATTCTGTCATTGTTACCCCGTTTTCTTCTTGTTTTCTTTTCTCTGCGTGCTCCAGTTCGACGTGTTCCTCCTCGCTTCACCATTCCTCCCACCAGTCACGAGATCATGCCGGGCGGGAGCGTGAATATCACCTGTGTCGCCGTGGGTTCGCCCATGCCCTACGTCAAGTGGGTGCTCAACTCTGAGGATCTGACGCCGGAGGAAGAGATGCCCGTGGGCCGCAATGTTCTGGAACTCAACGGTGTGCGTGAGTCGGCCAACTACACGTGTATGGCCATGAGCAGTCTGGGAATAATTGAAGCTGTGGCACAAGTTATTGTCAAGTGTGAGTAACACATTCTCAGTTGGCAATTCTGTGAGTGAAAATGTTGAGCTTAACATGAGCAAAGTAAGTTTTACCAAAACAGATATTAACATTTACTGGTTCAGATCCCCATGTGACATTTCTCTTAAAGCATTTCTTTTATTTTTACTGCATGATTTTTCATAGTCAGGTGAGAGCCATTTTCAGGATTGTCACATCCGTAAAGCTACATATTCCTCATAAATGGACACAAGACCCTATCTATTTGATGTTCTATAAAGAGGCATTCATTCATTTGTTAGGTATTATTGCTTCAGGATTGTGCATTTTAATTCACAGAAATCCTACAAAGTTTGACATCTCCCAAATAAATGTGTGCATAGACTGACTTTTTCCTGATGTTTAGACTCTAGCAACAAGGGTTTAGTCAAATATAAACAGATGGTTCAATATATTCCTTACAAATATATTCTCTGAGCATTTTAATTTCACATCCATAACGCTGGAATTGACCAGTTTTATCCTCAAGTGTTTTATCCTCAAGTTCATTGTAAAATGTTTTATCAGTTTTGTCGACATCTGTTAAATGATACTCACGAATTTCTCCTCTAGAGTTTCTGAAGATGAGATGTGCTCAAGATCCCATAAAAAGTCACACATCAGATCTCTGTATTGTCTCAGTGGGTTCTCCTAGACATCGAGATTAACTATTACAATATCTTTAAAATGACATGCGAGCCACAGGAAAGATATTGGTTCGAGAAAAAAGGAGTCGACTCTGAATCACTTAAACGGTCGTTCTCATTTCAGTTCCGGGTCAGATTTGCATCACCCGGTGTAATGCCCGCCTACTTTCCATTTGCGACAGGGGTTTCAAACTGGGGTCCATGGACCTCCAGAAGGTTTCAAGGGGTCTCCAGAAAATTGCAGGGAATAAAAGATTTAAAGACATGTTAGGTTCATTTCTGTTGATCTATTTTTGCTACATACATCGTTTATATTTGGATCTGTCTAGTGAGTTTTTACACTATAGTTTATTTTTCACACTCAAAGCGAAAGCTGCCACAGCACAAATACATTTGAATTGAAAATTATTATTATTACTAAACGCATAAAATGTATATGTTATGTATTTTAGAGAAGGGTCTCTCACAATAGGTTCATCTTACTTGTGGATCCTTGGCATCATAAAGTTTGAAAACCCCTTAGACTAGACCATCTGACATCAACAATGTGTCAAGCTGAGCTCAGATTTGTCTCGTCTGCAATCAAAAGATCTCAATAATATTGACGATCTCAATATCAGCTCAAACATATAACATTTTTCTTTCATATATATCAAAACCTGCAGTAAGATATCAGAGATCTCAGTATGAAGAATCATTTGTATTTCTCCCAACGAGACCAAGAGCGTACCAGGGACAGCACAGTAATGTTTCCTTTGTGTTTTGCAGCTTTGCCCAGAGCTCCTGGGACCCCCATCGTCACGGAGACGACCCCCACCAGCGTCACTATCACCTGGGACTCGGGTAACCCGGACCCTGTTTCCTATTACATCATTCAGTACCGCGCCAAGTCTCCAGACAGCAAGTTTGAGACTGTGGACTCCATCACCACCACACGCTACAGCATCGGCGGTCTGTACCCCAACACCGAGTACGAGATCCGCGTTTCTGCCGTCAACACCATCGGACAGGGACCGCCCAGCAACAAGGTAGAAGCTCGCACCGGCGAGCAGGCCCCAGCCAGTCCGCCCCGCAACATCCAGGCGCGAATCGTATCTCTTAACGCCGTGATGGTGCGCTGGGACGAGCCCGAGGAACCCAACGGTTTGATTAAAGGCTATCGCGTGTTTTACACCATGGATCCTTCACAGCCAATGAGCAACTGGCAGATTCATAATGTCCAGGACAGCGTCATCACCACCATCAACAGTTTAGTGCCTTCTGAGACATACACCATCCGCGTGGTGGCCTTCACGTCTGTGGGCGACGGACCGTTCTCTGATCCTGTTCATGTCAAAGTGAGACCTGGAGGTGAGTGCACAAGCGAGACTTCAGGAGCTGGCGAGCGTCCGGCTGACACGTGTGCGTTCATGTGTTCACGTCTGTGTTTCAGTTCCTGGACAACCGGGAAAGTTTCAGGTGGGGAAAGTGACGGACACGAGCGTGGAGTTGAGCTGGGAGCCTGCGTACTCCAAAGAGCCGGTGAAAAGCTACCAGCTGATCTACAAAGCTCCGGAGCTGGACGTCCAGGTGACCACAGCATTCATCTTGTCTACACAAATTCTGAGTTTATTTCAGCTTTTGCAAAAGTGTGAGCGCTTGTGACGTCTCTTTGTCAATGTTTTGATCTTGAATAACTCTTTCCATCAAACAGGAAACGAGGACTTTTGAACCCAGAACGTCATACGTGGCGGAGGGTTTGCGGGCCAACACGGAATACATCTTCTCTCTAGCCGCTGTCTCTATCAAAGGCATGGGAGCATTCACCACCGAGATCAACCAGCGAACGGCTCAAGCGAGTATGTCTCTGACCTTCTGTTTGACTGATCTCCAGATCACCCCACAGCACACCACACGAGTGTAGAGATGATGTGGTGCAGGAGATCTGGATGTGTTTCTGGATGATTGAGTGTAATATGATTTCTGTCCTCTGAAGTAGACATGATCATAACTGAGAACACGGGAGGATTCACTAGCGTGTCTGCTGTTCTATGATGGTCAAACACATTTGAGAAATTATAGTCATCTTTAAAGATTGTTGTGTGTCACTGGTGCAGTTTGTTCAATGAATGAACTGTAATTTTGTTGATGTGTTTGATCTGACCTGCTGCTTACAGGGAAAGTTCATTCCAGAATCTAAATTGTGTTTTTGTTTACACACCCACATGACGTTCAACATGTTTTGAGATGGACGGTCTGATGATTTCGATATTGAGGAAGTCTTGCACTGTATAAACCTAATGCAAATGTGTCAAAGTGCTCTCGAGAAGACTACGACGATGAAGAAGAAGTGCTTTCGTGAACACGCACCATACACTGACAAGACAGAGGAGAATATATCCATTAAAGTCGCTATTTTGGTTCGTAATAATTTTTTCCGCACATCAACCATTCTCAAATTAGAATATGTTATAGTACTGATGCATTATGAGCAGATGGACCGATGTCACATGTGCTTTTCTGGACCTTGACAACAACTGA
Source organism: Barbatula barbatula (assembly GCF_947034865.1). Taxonomy (NCBI): domain Eukaryota; kingdom Metazoa; phylum Chordata; class Actinopteri; order Cypriniformes; family Nemacheilidae; genus Barbatula; species Barbatula barbatula. Next base: position 137,861 of record NC_136764.1, read on the forward strand.
CACCATGATGTCTATGAGGAGGCCGAAGACGCCGGAATTTCTCGTAACATGTTTAACGTCATGTGGGCGAGTAACACATCACACAAAGTAGATTTGAGTGAACTTCCCCTGTAATGGAGAAGAGATGGTAGAGAAGGTTCAGTGAATTCTCCGTGTGTCAAGTGTTCTCAGAAGCCACCAGCAGACTGGACGAGTCTCTCTCTCTCTCTCTCTCTCTCTCTCTCTCTCGTGAATGGTTTGGTGAAGGGATTGTTTGTATTGTCAGTGCTGAATATGAGATGTTAATGTACAGGGCCGTTCTCCAGGACACTTCAAGGTAAGTGTGGTTTCATTCATGAGTGTGTGTCAGTGAAGACGAACATGATGAGATGAGTTCTGGTTTGAGGTTCTCCGTGTTCATTTTAGTCACTCTATTCATTTATGAAATAGTTGTTTGTATTGTAAATCATACAGCATGACTCAGTCCTGATCTACAAATATAATCACAACTAAAGAAACGTTGATGCTCTTTTTGATGGAAGAGAGGACTGAGAGGATGAAGTGAGTATCAGCCATGTCACAGCCGTGTTGTGGGTCTCTGTGAAAACATTAAGTCAAGAGATCAAAAGTCTGAGATGGGAAGTGTTCATGATGAAACACTTGATTGTGTACGGTAAGATACTTCAGACAGGTGCTTCACAAACACTGTGTGTGTGTGTGTGTGTGTTCGTCATCCATCTCATTGTCATATTTGTTGGTCAGTGTGTGTGTGTGACGAGTGTCGGGTGAAGAAAGAAAGAGAGAGAGAGATGTGTGTCAGGTTTCCCATTAAAGCTCATTTGTGTGCTATCATCTCTCTTCATCAGACTCGTCTCTCTGTCAACAGCTGCTCTGGAAGTCTGATCTCTCATCCGATGCAGCCATCCATCCATCAGTCCATGTTGCCATGGCAACGGTGCAGTCACTCATCATTACACACTCACTGGTTTAGCAACAGAGTTGTGCGTTCTGGTCAAGACGTCACATGACTGATGTCATTAGTTTTAGTCTTTGTTTTGCGTCGTTCATCTCTTGAGTGTCATGTAACTGGAGTCTCTGGATTTGGTTGCATGTGATTTGTTTTCGTCCTTCATGTTTGACTTTGATTGAATGTTTCATGTTATCGTCCTCCATGTTCCTCAGTTCTGCTTTCTTTTGTGTTTTATTTTTGACTGTTTTGCGCTCTGACCGTCAGAGCCGTCGGCATCTCCTCGCGAGGTCCGCTGCATCAGTGCGACCTCCACCTCGCTGACGGTAAGTTGGTCTCCGCCTCCAGAGGACGGGTGGAACGACCGATTGCTCGGTTATGAGTTGCGGTACCAGATATGTGATGATGACGGGGGCGAGTGTGACTCACTGCAGATGATTCGTTCTGAGTCTGATTCAGGACAGATGCTTCTGAAGAACCTGCGGCGATGGAGCTCGTACCGCATCACTGTAGCGGCCGTGACGGCGCCGGGCCGTGGACCTGAGAGCTCGCCCGTCCACTGCAGAACTGATGAAGACGGTAAAGTTTACACTCCGATAAAATATATGCAATGAAACCTGGAGCTTTTTTTTAAATCACAAAAATGCGAGAGAATAAGTAAGTGATAATGTTCAGCAGCCGGTTGTTACGTCAGAATAATCCCTACAGTGTGATCGTGAAGCGGAGGGTCTTGTGTGTCACTGAAGGGGTTTATTTCATGATAACAGACGGCTGCTTGAACATTATCCCTCTTATTACACCACTACTGACCGCAAGAGATGAAAACACTGGACATGAAATGTGAAATATTTGATCAGCTCATGTTTACTGAATGCAGATCTTCTGTGAGGAAAAGACGTTTAGTTTCGGTTGTAAAGAAATGATGTTCAAACATTTGTAAATATAATGCCATGTATGTTATTAGAAGACATATTTAAATGTAATGTTTGTGATATATTAGTAAATGATTTGCGGGTCACAGTGCGTTTTTAGTTTTGAGCAGTTTTTATTTGAAAAGAACAAACCTTGGAATGTCGCGACTGGCCAATCAGAGTCCAGTATTCAAACAGACTATGGTGTAATTGAACTTATACTTTACATGAACTACATGAAGAATACGTATATTTGATGTAAGCACTGGTTTAGTAGCAAAGAAGATCTGTATTCAATCTCAGAATAGATTTTCTTCACTTGCTTAAGATCTCAGAGATGTTTTTGTGTGAATTGTTGTTTTTGAAGGTGTTTGTGTGTATTGTTTAGTGCCTGGAGCGCCACCCGGACAGGTGAAGGTGCAGCCGCTCAACAGCACCTCCATCAGAGTGTCATGGCGCTCGGTGTTGCCAGGGCAACGGAACGGGCAGATTCGCGGTTATCAGCTTCACTCTGCGCTCATGGAGGACGAGCAGTCAAGAGGTGTTCCTCACATTAAAGACATCATGCTGGACGACGAGCAGGTGAGTTCATCTGATGATCATCTGCTCTTAGCTTCTCAAACACAATCGGTCGACTGACGTCAGGAAAATCTTGTGTTTGTTTATTCTGTCAATGAAAAGAAATTTGACTGTCATCACACTGTGAGATCTCACGCTCTCTTCTCCTCACATCTCTGTCGGTCTCGTGCTGCTGGGACCCGTTAGAGAGCTTTGGATGACATCACGCTGTATGTGAGTATGTGCTGATGTCATAACACCACACCGCACACATGATGTGGAGATAATGCTCGTAACATCTTCAGGGATTAGTTTAAAGAAACAATTCTACGAATGAATCAAACAAATGATGTGATGAATGATTTATGATATTACACACAAAACACTGAAGTGCTGCACACAGATGAAATGACTGATGTGTGTGTGTTCAGGAGACGGTGATTGATGAGCTTCAGCCGGATGCGTTGTACTCCATCAGTGTTGTAGCGTACACGGTTAAAGGTGACGGAGTTCAGAGTAATGCTCTGCTGATCAGGACTCCTACACCACGTGAGTCTCTCTCTCTCTCTGTGTGTGTGTGTTCAGTCATGTCAGTTGTACAATGTTTATGGTTAAGACGGATAATCCACGGCTAGCCGTGCGTTAAAGGATTTTAATGCACTTTTGCGTCGGGTGGTTCTTGGCCTCCACGTCCTGCATTAAAACCCACGGCTTGCTTCGGATTATCCCTTACTTAATGCAAACCTTTCAAACACACGGTAACCCGGATGCAGCAAACCATTTTTACAGGTTTTTTGACAAATTAAATATAAATATATATTTTAATAACATATATGGCATTATATTTACAAATGATAAAACCAATTTGCCTGTTTGTGACATTTGAACGCTGTTTCTCACCTTAAAACCAAAAGCAAACGTCTTTTCCTCACAGAAGATCTGCATTCAGTAAACATGAGCTGATCAAATATTTCACATTTCATGTCCAGTGTTTTCATCTCATGCGGTCAGTAGTCGTGTAATAAGAGGGATAATGTTCAAGCAGCCGTCTGTTATCATGAAATAAACCCCTTCAGTGACACACAAGACCCTCCGCTTCACGATCACACTGAAGGGATTATTCTGACGTAACAACCGGCTGCTGAACATTATCACTCACTTATTGATATTGTTTTAAAAATGCACACATGATAATATTGTAAATAGTTCAGTGTGGATGTCTGAAAAAAGGTGAAATCTTGTTTTGATGGAGTGCTGTATGTTGAATCGAGTGACTGTGTTTTACTCAGAAAGATGATGTAGTCGTGTAAAGTGAGGTCTTCATCAAACTCTCACTGGATCTTTACTTGCTTTTATGACTCTTGAATGCTGCATTGACCAATCAGAATCCATGGATGTGTTTTGTGTTGACAGTCTTCTTCTGTTCTTTTCCCACAGTGCCGTCTGCTCCGCGTCTGACGCTTCGTCTGTTTAATGAGACTGCTGCTGAAGTGTTCTGGACTCCTCAACACTCCTCCGGTCCTCTGCTGGAGATCCTTGGCTTCCGGCTCACGTACACTCTTAAGAACCACAGCCGCTTTGAATCCGTTCACCTCAGACCCAAAGAGCGCAAGTACGTTGCGTCTGGCCTGCGTCCCGGAGCCGTGTACTCCTTCCTGCTTGCAGCTAGAGGGCGCTCCGGTTATGGTGAAGAAGCTCGCGAGGACCTCGAGATCCCAGCTGCTGAGTTTCCCGAGCTGTCCGAAAACATCAACGCCACCTGCTGCTCACTGCACTTCTCCTGGATTCCTCCTACGCCCTGGAATCGCAGCGGCGGCGAACTGAGATACGCGCTCGTGTACGGAGAGTCAGGTGACGATGAGCCACAGACTCTGTTGTTGCCCATGAACTCGTCCAGCTGCACCGTTCACGGGCTGAACCCCGACCGGGCGTATGCTGTGAGAATGTGCGCTCAAGAGAGCGGTGGGTCCAGCCCGTGCGGCCCGCAGGTGTTTTACAGAACCACAGCCTTTGACACAGGTATGGCCCTGAATGAGAAAACCCCTAAGCCTTCACTTATACCACATCCACCCTCAACTACCCATCCACCCAACCAGCACCAGTGGATAATGACCCACACACAGGTAACGTGTTGCGCTGAGGTTCATGTCTCTGAGGTGAGTGTTCAGCTCTCGTTCAGTCCAGTCCAGTCGAGTGAGGAGCGCTTTGCTTCATGGTCAGGTGTGTGTTTTTCCTCCTCCTGTATTCCTTCACCGCCCTTCACGTCTGTTTTCCTTCACTCTCACGTCCAGTTTGTGGTGTGGCACAATTACAGAAATCCTTGTTTGGTCGTTTGAAGACGTGCTAACCTTCGTTACAGGACAGACGGACGCCGGACTCTCCCATCACGTGTGTTTGTGTAATGTCTCACGCTCATTTATTGTTTGTTTGGACAGATGTGCCGAGGAATTTCTCCGTGAATTTAGCGACGAAGACCAGCGTGTTGTTGACGTGGGAGTTTCCAGAGAGCAGCGCACCCTATCGGTTCACTGTGAGTCTTGCAACAAACTGAAACGTGTCTTTTATTTCAGGCTTTATGAACATTATGTTTAATGCTTCGCTCCTGAACATTGAAAAGATTTTCCAGGAAAATCTAAAATACTATCTAAAAATAATAAAACGCCATATACTGGGAAAATGTGTGAATGTAGCGTTGACGTCCTCAGGTGGAGTATAACCGTCAGAAGATGGAGGTGGACGCTCGACTGAGAAAAGCCGTCATTCCCAACCTGCAGCCGGACACCAGTTATGACTTCAAGATCACCAGTCCGGAGGGAAACATGGGCGGTCTGAGACACCGCATACACGCCAAGACGTCACCGCCCATCCTGATCCGCCGGCCGGAGGTGGACCACACGCGAGAGACAGAGACCACCATCACCATCATACTGCCATCACTGGACACCAGGAGTAATGTGAGGTACGACAAGCACATCTGCACACGTCATCAAAACACTGGAATATTCCTGCAGCTGTCAATCAAAACATGCAGCTTTAGGAGAAGAGAAAGAGTTTCTCATGAGATGTCTGTATCTACAGGAACATCTATGTGGTGGTGGTTCCTCTGAAGAGAGCTCGAGGGGTCATCCGTCAACTCAAGAGCCCTGATGAGATGGACCTCGAGGAGGTTCGACTAGCTGCTTTCAAATCACACCAGAGATTGCTCAGATCTATCAAATTCACATTATTTCGCCTCTACAATCTATAATCATGAATTTCTCCTGAGCAGTCGTTGATGAGTCTGTGAATGTTCTGAGACGTTTGGATTTGTGTGGTGTTTCATGTGACACAACAGCTGTTGAAGGACATCAGTCAGAAGCAGCGAGACCCCCGGCAGCGTCAGGTGGATCTAAGAAGAGCTTACATCACCGCCAGGTTCACACCCGCAACCCTGCCCGCTTTCTTCACGCTGGGAGATCAGCTGGACTACGGAGGCTTTGAAAACCGGGCGTTAGAAGCGGGCCAGGAGTACGTCTTTTTCATCCTGGCTGAACTCAACTCCACCACTGGGGTAAGATGTGCCGCCTGTGGGTGGGTGGGTGTGTGTGCGTGCAGGTGTAACGCTCCTGTGTTCGTGTGTGTGTTCAGAAGATGTTTGTGGCCAGCCCGTACACAGAGCCCGTCATCGCCCCTGACTCAGATCCTCAGCCTCTGGACGCGGGAGACGGTCTCATCTGGGTGGTGGGTCCCGTCCTCGCTGTTGTTTTTATCATCTGCATCGTCATCGCGATCCTCCTCTACAAGAAGTGAGTCTGAACTACACTGAAATAAAGATAGTATACTATCTTTTATAATTACTTTACTAATTCTAAAGACTTTCTATATCCTACATCAACCTTGATAAGTCAAGTGATTCAAGGATAGACATGAAACGGCTCTTTACATTCATTCACATAAATCATAAATAACAACATAAAGTGATATTATTAACTGAGCAAAGTAAACACATGTGAATTATACATTAAAGCACAGATTTTAAAGTCAGACTTTGAGTTTTGATGTCAATTCCACTATAGTACACACATATATTACACAAAGTATTTAGTTGAATTACATCAGAAGTATCTTTCATTACGTTACAGAAAAGTAATCCCTTACATTACTTCCTCAATGGAAAAGTAATTAAATTACAGTAACTAAGTCAAGTCAAGTCAGCTTTATTTATTTAGCGCTTAACAATTTTCATTGTTTCAAAGCAGCTGTACAAGAAAACATTGACTATAAGTAAAACATAAAAGGTTATGCAAGTCAAAACACAGGACAAATATCAGAATTAAATAAGACTATCACATATTAATAACTTAGTAACTAGTTTCACACAACACTGATTATAATAATAAAATGTTGATGAGCAGTTACGTTTGCTGATCTGTGAAATGAGTCGATTCGTGAATGAACGATCCGAACGGTGAGTTTTGGGATCCGTTGCATCACTACTGAATAAAGAGATTTACACATTCACACGTGATATGAAGGAACACAACTTTTCCATTTTCTGTACACAGATTGATTTGATTGACAAAATGTCGCCATTATCATCAATAAAACCTTCTATTGATATTGAGAGTTATTGAGGATCTCAACAGGAGAGAACTTCAGCCCGTGTGTTCCAGAAGGTTCTTCAGTCATGTTGAATCATTCAGATCTTCAGACACTGTTTGTTTAGTCCGCTTGAAGATCTTAGTTTAGTTGTGTTTTTAAAGAGATGCTTATACAGTAGATGCTTTATGATTACAGTTGTTTAAATGTGACGCAGTGTTCTATCATCCTCACATTTACTGCGGTACAGAATGAAAGTGTTGGCGGTCTGGTGTGAAATGAATAGATGAAGATGAGATGTGTTTGATCTGTGGATCAGATTGATGAAGAATCATTAAATATGCAAGAATTTTGCAGCTATTTCTGCACAGGAAGTTTATCGTGTCTGACGTCAACTTCACAGAGATTAAAATACCCCAAATATATCTCATAATTCATCTTGCTGAAACTTTAAATAACCCTCTTCTTTATTCTTACTGCAGAATATCCTCTTCTCAGCATGAGACTGTTCTGAGTTTTTGTCAGGGCTGTAGTCAAGTCCACCTTTGTGGAGTCCAAGACCAGGACTTGTCCAGACCGAGTCTAAATGAGTGTAAAGACTGAGACAGAGAAAAGGATCCGCTTCAAGAGCACATACTTTATTAGTAATGATCCAAGAGTGGGTCAATTAGGTCATTATATTTATTGTAGGTATAGCAATTTCACCAGTCACATAAAGACGAAGAGCAACTTCAGATTTCTTTTATTGTAGTGTAACAATCACATTCTGGGCTGCTGATCTCTTGTCCGTGTTAACTGCATTGAGTCAACATCACTTCTGCAATATATATAATAATATAATATAGAAGCTTCAACAAACATCATTATTGTGTCAGTATTTGGGTTATTTGGGCTCTTGAATCTTGTGTTTTAACATCATTCTGTTATAACACGGTTGAGCCAATGAACACTAAGATCCTTTGGGATCAGGTGATTGTGCAGCTACCTAAATAACTGCTCATGAATGCATCGTGTTATTCATTTATGAGTGTTGTGTGAGATTTGGCTTATTATACTCCTTTAAATTCACAGAAGATACACACAAATAAACTCTAAATCTGTGAATCAATCAGACATGAAGAATCCGTTTATGAAACAAAACAAGGGTGACAATCATCAAAAGAAAGCTGAAAACATCTTTCACATTTCATGTTCAGTGTTTTCATCTCATGCGGTCAGTAGTGGTGTAATAAGAGGGATAATGTTCAAGCAGCCGTCTGTTATCATGAAATAAAAC
>NC_136764.1:151129-161129 GCF_947034865.1 Barbatula barbatula
CTTCATCACTCTCAGTATAGTGTTGGAGCGGATGCGTTATGAAGGTGCGGTCGACATATTCCAGACGGTCAAAATGCTGCGGACACAACGGCCAGCGATGGTGCAGACGGAGGTACAGTCTTCACACATCACCACACTTCAGAATCAGTGCTGTGTTAAAGTCGGCATTAAGCGGAAGCAGCGATTGTCTTTTTTGATCTGTATCGTGACGACTTGCTGTGTATTTGAACGGCAGTTTGCGATTGCAGCCCCGCCCTCGCACCAATCCTCCTGACCAGAAGTGAAGAGAGGTCATTTCCAGAGTGGGAGGAGCCTAACCTTTTGATAAAAGATTACAAGTGCAGAAACATTTTTAGAAAATAATGATGTGCACGGATAAATCATTTATAGTAAATACTTCACCTCAGTGTAAACAATTAGAATGATGGTTTTTGATTTCGTGCCGACTTTAACTGTTTCCAGACGTTTCTCTCAGTGTGCCGCTCTTGTTCTTTTTCTCTGTTCTCAGGATGAATATCACTTCTGCTATCAGGCCGCTCTCGAGTACCTTGGAAGTTTTGATCACTATGCAACATAGAAGAAGAACACCGATATTTCAACAGCACCTCCTCTGGACAAACAGCGAGGACATTGGCTTGAAACGGAGGACACACACGATGACAACTACAGACGCAAACTATTACCTCAGTGTTCAAATATTGATATTAATGTTGTGGTTGGCTTTTTAGAAATATTCAACTGTGGATGAAGTTCTTCTTCATAACAAGAGGAAAAAATATTACGTGTAAAAATCTATTTAAAAAGAAACTCTAAAATCAAAGCCTGACTAATTGCTGCACCCTTCAGCGGGGGGGTTTCTTCAAACTGTATTTGCCAACATCCGATGTGAACGGTGTGACGGGAGGTAAAGTTCCTGTAACGGAGGCGGATCTCCAACCTTCTGTGCCTGACAGAGCGACCGCGGAGAGCTTCACGTCCCATGTGATATAATCTGTTTCCCGTCTCTTTAAACTCCGTCCGGAGAGCCGTCCCGTGTGGACAGAACTGCTGTGAATACTCGATGTGTCTCTATAACTATATGCTGCTTTGACCGTGTTTGGAAAGCGAAGGGACTTTTTAACAGCTTCAGTCTCCTAATGTCTGTCGTGTTTATATACGGAGATGACGTAACATTCATCCGCGCACTGACGCCTTTTGCTCTCCTCAATAGTCCAAAATACACATGTCTCACTCCTTTAAAAGTTCATTTGTCTCACTGAAACCAAGTGAAGGGACGCCATTCCCGTCACGTTTAGTTAGGTGAAGCGTGTTGAGTAGCACAGGTTAGAAAGGAGCCGTTTCCACAAGATGAGTCATATGAGCCTTATTGTTGTTGTCACCTGACTTTTTTATTTCCTTTTGTTGATATTATGCTTGAATTTTAAAGGATCTATTTATTTATTTATTTCTATGGTTTTTATTGCTTTTCTCTAATTGGTGAGCTGTGATGTAGTTGGCAAGCTAATGTGACTGGTCATAGCTCATGTGTACAGTGTTGTGATTTGTAACCTCTCAGATATTTGATATATCTCCTGTGTATTGGTCGTTCTAGAGGAAGCAAACGGCCCTCGGGAGCCCGAACCTTACGAGAACCGCTGGCAAACCACCAGACACGGCCCGCCGGGGTCCTGTTTTATAATCCTTTGATCACACAAACGTTAGGAAAGCCTTGGGTCTGTTCAGATAAAAGCACACGCAGAGACTTCAGATGCAGACGTTAAACACCACAGCAGACGCAGCTCAAACTGCGCAGCCGTGTCTTGTGTTGCCGTGAAACGCTGTGGCGTTCGATGATGCTGAATGTCTCCATAAGGGCCAAATATCAGCTGGTGAGTTCTTACAGTAAATCATTGACTACCGTCATTGCACCGCGGTACAGCACAGTAAGAATCCTTAGCTGAACTTTTAAAGCACATTGGAAGAAATCAAAAAACACATTTACTCTTTCAGACGGAAGCACAGGTGAAAAATCCCCCATAAAAAGCAACAAATGAGTGAAATGATGAGAAATGGGCCGAGTGCTTCTGTAGATCTCTCACTTTTCTCTGCTTATTGATTTAAAATCATGTATGTAGATACATCAACTTTGTATTAAAAGAGAATGACTGGATATACTGAAACGAAAGGTGTGTCTGTTATTTCTTTGGTGATTTATGTTTCTGAGGACACATTTATCCCTGCGCGAGTGTGTGTGTGTGTGTGTTCAGTATGGAGGGATTGTGGGTTTTTACTGCTTTCAGATGAGTTGTTTGAACACACATGAGCTATCAGTCATTGACAATCAAACATGTACAACAGAAGTTTTACTCAAGACACATTGATTCTAAGTTCACTGCTATTTCATTTTCAACACTTTCCTTAAACATAGTTTAATCGGACGGATGGAGAGATACTGAAGAAGGAGAGATGAGGTCACAGTTCATCTTCACTTTTCTTGCAGATCCTGAAACGTGGCTTTTATTCTTTGACTGTAAACTGGTCTGATCTGGCACATGTGAAATCTCCAGATCTTGAATGTTTCTCATTGAGATCAAGATCATCTCAAGTTAAGAACACAAATACTGGAGATATCACCATCATCACAAACACTGTCAGCCTGTCAAAAACACCTTCACACAATAATGTTTGTGAATCAGATATCTAATATAACTTCTTATGTAGTCCAAGCAGTTGTGATGATGATGATGATGATGATGATGAAGTATTTTCATGAGTTCAGTGTTTGTTGAGATGATTGGTTTCTCACTGACTTCACACACAGTTCCTGTCCTGCGTTCTGATGGATCAATGCATTTTTCTATTTATGCTAAACACTTAACATAAGAACACTTATGATGTCAGCGTGCGTGCGTGTGTGTGTGTGTGTGGTCCTGGTAAACCCAGGATATCTGAAACTAACTAATGTTTCTTCATTATGTCCCCACAGAGATCTTTGAACAGAATAATGCTTCTTTATGGGTTCAGTCTGGGTTAGCTTAAACCTTTATACATGTACTAAGTGTTTTAAAACGCTTATGATAAGTTATGCTGTCAGAATGTTTGTAATATATGACACGCGCTTTCGCAAACGCCGTCATTGTTTTCACACAAAGCAGCAGAACACACATGAGTAGTGAAAGTTCAATGAGTTCAATCTTATTCTTCATTCTTGAAAGATTAAATGATCCTCTCTGGTGACGGTGTGGTCCTGTGAGATGTCATCATGTTGTGCTGATAGCATCTGTGTTTCATGTCTTGTATTTAGAGATGATAAGTTCAGTGTTTGAGCAGCAGCTGATGCCGGGACCGCAGAGCTCATGGGATCTGCTGAGGGGTTGTGGATGTGGCTCTGGTGATCTGGTGGGTGTGGTCAGAGCTGTTACTGTCTGCTGTGACATCACAGTGATGGATGTGTATATATATATATGATGATGAGATGTGTTTGGCTGAAGAAGTGACACGCGTGTGAGGAGCATCATGAGCAGAAAAGCACACAGGAGGTTTTCTCTGGACAGTTCAGGGTGAGTTTGTCTGTTTTATATGTGAACACGTGAGCTTCTCTTTTTACTATTGATGCATTTTAACAAAAACTGGGAAGTGACAAAACGATCAGTTTAGATTGGATATTTACAGCACAATGATCATCATGTTACTCTGTAGAGATGTGTGTGTTTCCACAGAGGCTCATTGTAGTGAAGTTGGCCACACACAATTGAAAACCAGTTCTACAAGCAAAGTGAAATGCATTGAAACAGACTCTAGATTTGACCTCACCGGTGCGTGTGCGTGCGCGCGCTAAACAAGATGAAACTTTGTAACAATGGTCGTATTTGTTCAGTTATCAGACATCAGATGTGTTGAGGATTCTTCAGAATCTCATTTGTATGTTATTTAGGTTAACATATTTTAGAGTATTAATGTGTTCCACAAAAGTATATATAAAATTAATCATCCCTACTTCAATGGGAATTGTTTGTCAAAACTTTGAACTTCTCTAGATTCAAGAGTCAAGAGTTTATTTTCACTCTGCAAGTACAGCGAACTGGGCAATCCTTACAATGCAGTCACATTCAAAGTTAGTGCAAGCTAAACATCCAATTAGTTCATTATTTACGTCTATAGTTATCTAACATACTAAGCAATAAACCAATAAATAGATGAGAAAAAGAGCGCATTATATAGATGCAGTAGATATTGCACAAAATGTAGTGCATAGGTCATTTGACATAATATAGAATTTTGAAGTTGCACAGTGAAATGAGGTAATGCACATTATATAGATACAATATTGCAGTATTGATGTGCGTGGAAAGAGTTGTAGAGCGTAAACTGGTAGTGTGTTGTTATATTGAGTGTCATCATCTGAGGAATACAAGGATTAACCCTGTGAAGAATTGATGTATTCAATAGTTATGTGTGCTGGCACTGTTCAGTTCATGTATGGCACTGGGGTAGAATCATTCCTGGATCTGAAAGGTCTTCCAGAGGGCAGCAATACAAACAAGTGATGTCCAGGGTGGTAAGGGTCCTTAAGGATGTTTGCTGCCCTTCTGAGGCAGTGTGCAGTGAAAAGTTCTTTAAGGGAAGGTAGTGAACAGCAGATGATTCTCTGTGCTGAGTTGATCATCCCCTGGAAGGCTTTCTTCTCTGCCTCAGAGCTGCTGGTGTACCATGTTGAGATACAGTATGTTAACACACTCTCGATGGAGCAGTGATAGAAGGGCACAAGCAGCTACTTTCAGAGGTGTTTTTTGGAGATAGATGAGGAGAGACCTAGGTCTAGCAGTTTGCCTACCAGTCTGTCAGGGACGACTGTATTAAATACCGACCTCTATTGTAAGTAATTAATTGTAAAGTATTATATTGTTAAATTTTACTGGTATTGAACACAATTCTTTAAAAAACCAGCTCAGTTTGTTTCTGCTGTTGATATGTTACCAGTGAATGATCGGCATGTAAAATCTGAGAAATCTTATGGCTAAAAAGCCAAACTTTACTTCACGACCTTTTTGTGTTACAGCACTTAAAAATACATTTTCATAAAGTGTTACAGTGATATGGAGTGTTTTACAGTGAGATGATGAAGTGTGAAACAGTGAGAGGAAGTGTATTGCAGTGAGATGAAGTGTATTACAGTGAGAGAAAGTGTATTACAGTGTGATGAAGTGTGTTGCAGTGAGATTATGAAGTGTATTACAGTGAGATTATGGAGTGTATTGCAGTGAGATGATGAAGTGTGTTACAGTGAGATGAAGTGTATTTCAGTGAGAGGAAGTGTGTTACGATGAGATGAAGTGTATTACAGTGAGATAAAGTGTTAAACAGTGAGATTATGAAGTGTATTACAGTGAGAGAAAGTGTATTGCCGTGAAATGAAGCGTGTTGCAGTGAGATGAAGTGTGTTGCAGTGAGATGAAGTGTGTTACAGTGAGATGATTGTGTTGCAGTAAGATGAAGTGTGTTACAGTGAGAGGACGTGTGTTGCAGTGAGATGAAGTGTGTTGCAGTGAGATGAAGTGTGTTACAGTGAGATTATGAAGTGTGTTACAGTGAGAGGACGTGTGTTGCAGTGAGATGAAGTGTGTTGCAGTGAGATGAAGTGTGTTACAGTGAGATTATGAAGTGTATTACAGTGAGATTATGGAGTGTATTGCAGTGAGATGATGAAGTGTGTTACAGTGAGATGAAGTGTTTTTCAGTGAGAGGAAGTGTATTACAGTGAGAAGAAGTGTGTTACGGTGAGATGAAGTGTATTACAGTGAGATGAAGTGTGTTACGGTGAGATGAAGTGTATTACAGTGAGATGAAGTGTGTTACGGTGAGATGAAGTGTATTACAGTGAGATAAAGTGTTAAACAGTGAGATTATGAAGTGTATTACAGTGAGAGAAAGTGTATTGCCGTGAAATGAAGCGTGTTGCAGTGAGATGAAGTGTGTTGCAGTGAGATGAAGTGTGTTGCAGTGAGATGAAGTGTGTTGCAGTGAGATGAAGTGTGTTACAATGAGAGGACGTGTGTTACAGTGAGATTATGAAGTGTGTTGCAGTGAGAGGAAGTGTATTACAGTGAGAAGAAGTGTGTTACGGTGAGATGAAGTGTATTACAGTGAGATGAAGTGTGTTACGGTGAGATGAAGTGTATTACAGTGAGATGAAGTGTGTTACGGTGAGATGAAGTGTATTACAGTGAGATGAAGTGTGTTACGGTGAGATGAAGTGTATTACAGTGAGATAAAGTGTTAAACAGTGAGATTATGAAGTGTATTACAGTGAGAGAAAGTGTATTGCCGTGAAATGAAGCGTGTTGCAGTGAGATGAAGTGTGTTGCAGTGAGATGAAGCGTGTTACAGTGAGATGAAGCGTGTTACAGTGAGATGAAGCGTGTTACAGTGAGAGGACGTGTGTTACAGTGAGATTATGAAGTGTGTTGCAGTGTGTTGCAGTGAGATTATGAAGTGTGAAGTGTGTTGCAGTGAGTATTACAGTGAGAGAAAGTGTATTGCCGTGAAATGAAGCGTGTTGCAGTGAGATGAAGTGTGTTGCAGTGAGATGAAGCGTGTTACAGTGAGATGAAGCGTGTTACAGTGAGAGGACGTGTGTTACAGTGAGATTATGAAGTGTGTTGCAGTGTGTTGCAGTGAGATTATGAAGTGTGTTGCAGTGAGATTATGAAGTGTGTTGCAGTGAGATTATGAAGTGTGTTGCAGTGAGATTATGAAGTGTGTTGCAGTGAGATTATGAAGTGTGTTGCAGTGAGATTATGAAGTGTGTTGCAGTGAGATTATGAAGTGTGTTGCAGTGAGATGAAGTGTGTTACAATGAGATTATGAAGTGTGTTACAGTGAGATTATGAAGTGTGTTGCAGTGAGATTATGAAGTGTGTTGCAGTGAGATTATGAAGTATATTACAGTGAGATGAAGTGGGTCAGCTGTGGCCTAATGGTTAGAGCGTTGGGCTTGTGACCAGAAGGTTGCCGGTTCTAATCTCAGTGCCAGCAGGTCATGACTGAAGGGCCCTTGAGCAAGGCACCTTACCCCTGATTGCTCTGCAGTAATGTGCCACTGTATCAAAACTACTTGTAAGTCGCTTTGGATAAAAGCGTCTGCCAAATGAATAAATGTAAATGTAAATGTAAGTGTATTGCAGTAAGAGGAAGTGTGTCGCAGTGAGATGAAGTGTGTTACAGTGAGAGGAAGTGTATTACAATGAGATGAAGTGTATTACAGTGAGATGAAGTGTTTTACAGTGAGATGAAGTGTGTTACAGTGAGAGGAAGTGTGTTACAGTGAGATGATGAAGTGTGTTACACTGAGAGGAAGTGTATTACACTGAGAGGAAGTGTATTACAGTGAGAGGAAGTGTGTTACAGTGAGATTATGAAGTGTGTTGCAGTGAGATGAAGTGTGTTGCAGTGAGATGAAGTGTGTCGCAGTGAGATGAAGTGTGTCGCAGTGAGAGGAAGTGTATTACAGTGAGATGAAGTGTTTTACAGTGAGATGAAGTGTGTTACAGTGAGAGGAAGTGTGTTACAGTGAGATGATGAAGTGTGTTACAGTGAGAGGAAGTGTGTTACAGTGAGATGAAGTGTGTTGCAGTGAGATGAAGTGTGTTGCAGTGAGATGAAGTGTGTTACAGTGAGATGAAGTGTATTACAGTGAGAGGAAGTGTGTTACAGTGAGAGAAAGTGTATTACAGTGAGATGAAGTGTATTACAGTGAGAGGAAGTGTGTTACAGTGAGAGAAAGTGTATTACAGTGAGATGAAGTGTGTTACAGTGAGATGAAGTGTGTTGCAGTGAGATGAAGTGTGTTACAGTGAGATGAAGTGTATTACAGTGAGAGGAAGTGTGTTACAGTGAGAGAAAGTGTATTACAGTGAGATGATGAAGTGTGTTACAGTGAGATGATGAAGTGTGTTACAGTGAGATGATGAAGTGTGTTACAGTGAGATGATGAAGTGTGTTACAGTGAGATGAAGTGTGTTACAGTGAGAGGAAATGTATTACAGTGAGATGAAGTGTATTACAGTGAGATGAAGTGTTTTACAGTGAGATGAAGTGTTTTACAGTGAGATGAAGTGTGTTACAGTGAGATGAAGTGTGTTACAGTGAGAGGAAGTGTGTTACAGTGAGATGATGAAGTGTGTTACAGTGAGATGATGAAGTGTGTTACAGTGAGAGGAAGTGTGTTACAGTGAGATGAAGTGTGTTGCAGTGAGATGAAGTGTGTTGCAGTGAGATGAAGTGTGTTGCAGTGAGATGAAGTGTGTTACAGTGAGATGAAGTGTGTTACAGTGAGAGAAAGTTTATTGCAGTGAGATGAAGTGTGTTACAGTGAGATGAAGTGTTAAACAGTGAGATTATGAAGTGTATTACAGTGAGAGAAAGTGTATTGCAGTGAAATGAAATGTGTTGCAGTGAGATGATGAAGTGTGTTACAGTGAGATGAAGTGTATTGCAGTGAGATGAAGTGTGTTACAGTGAGATGAAGTGTTAAACAGTGAGAGAAAGTGTATTGCAGTGAGAGAAAGTGTATTGCAGTGAAATGAAATGTGTTGCAGTGAGATGATGAAGTGTGTTACAGTGAGATGAAGTATTGCAGTGAGATGAAGTGTGTTACAGTGAGATGAAGTGTTAAACAGTGAGATTATGAAGTGTATTACAGTGAGAGAAAGTGTATTGCAGTGAAATGAAATGTGTTGCAGTGAGATGATGAAGTGTGTTACAGTGAGATGAAGTGTTAAACAGTGAGATGATGAAGTGTGTTACAGTGAGAGGAAGTGTGTTACAGTGAGATGAAGTGTGTTACAGTGAGATGAAGTGTGTTACAGTGAGAGGAAGTGTGTTGCAGTGAGATAAAGTGTGTTGCAGTGAGATTATGAAGTGTATTACAGTGAGATTATGAAGTGTGTTGCAGTGAGATTATGAAGTGTGTTGCAGTGAGATTATGAAGTGTGTTGCAGTGAGATTATGAAGTGTGTTGCAGTGAGATTATGAAGTGTGTTGCAGTGAGATGAAGTGTGTTACAATGAGATTATGAAGTGTGTTACAGTGAGATTATGAAGTGTGTTGCAGTGAGATTATGAAGTGTGTTGCAGTGAGATTATGAAGTATATTACAGTGAGATGAAGTGGGTCAGCTGTGGCCTAATGGTTAGAGCGTTGGGCTTGTGACCAGAAGGTTGCCGGTTCTAATCTCAGTGCCAGCAGGTCATGACTGAAGGGCCCTTGAGCAAGGCACCTTACCCCTGATTGCTCTGCAGTAATGTGCCACTGTATCAAAACTACTTGTAAGTCGCTTTGGATAAAAGCGTCTGCCAAATGAATAAATGTAAATGTAAATGTAAGTGTATTGCAGTAAGAGGAAGTGTGTCGCAGTGAGATGAAGTGTGTTACAGTGAGAGGAAGTGTATTACAATGAGATGAAGTGTATTACAGTGAGATGAAGTGTTTTACAGTGAGATGAAGTGTGTTACAGTGAGAGGAAGTGTGTTACAGTGAGATGATGAAGTGTGTTACACTGAGAGGAAGTGTATTACACTGAGAGGAAGTGTATTACAGTGAGAGGAAGTGTGTTACAGTGAGATTATGAAGTGTGTTGCAGTGAGATGAAGTGTGTTGCAGTGAGATGAAGTGTGTCGCAGTGAGATGAAGTGTGTTACAGTGAGAGGAAGTGTATTACAGTGAGATGAAGTGTTTTACAGTGAGATGAAGTGTGTTACAGTGAGAGGAAGTGTGTTACAGTGAGATGATGAAGTGTGTTACAGTGAGAGGAAGTGTGTTACAGTGAGATGAAGTGTGTTGCAGTGAGATGAAGTGTGTTGCAGTGAGATGAAGTGTGTTACAGTGAGATGAAGTGTATTACAGTGAGAGGAAGTGTGTTACAGTGAGAGAAAGTGTATTACAGTGAGATGAAGTGTATTACAGTGAGAGGAAGTGTGTTACAGTGAGAGAAAGTGTATTACAGTGAGATGAAGTGTGTTACA
>NC_136764.1:168629-198629 GCF_947034865.1 Barbatula barbatula
ACCATTGTAGTGCCTGTCCCTCAATACCGGTATAATTGTGTAAGCGATCTAGAAGTATGTTATGGTCTACGGTATCGAACGCAGCACTAAGGTCAAGCAGGACCAGGAGTGAGATGTTACCTCGTCACTGATTGATTTATCCTAATTCTTTTCCCTTTCTCTGTTAAAAAAATAAAAAAATAAAAATACTAACCTCACTATTGTTACGCCCAGCTCGTTCTCAACCGTGACATAAATAAGGATCACACTTGCACAGATGGTTTGACTTGCAAGCCAGTTTATTACAAATAAAGATGATCCATTACAAAATAATATAGCAGAATGTCTAGGGACTTAAATAAAGAAATAACAATCCAAAAGGTAAGGAATATTGACAAATATAAACAGAAGTAACGGTCGATGCCCTGGTGACTTCTCTGGAGACTGGCATTCCCCAGAGGAAGTGATGTGAGATGAAATAGTCCAACATTTATTCTCTCCGCAATGAGTGAAATCAGTCAGCAGGGGTGTACAGTCAACAACGCCCTCCCAGGTCATTCCGCCCCCAGCAGGGAAGAAAAGGGAGCACAGGGCCGTAACACTATTCTTAGCTTTGTATACTGTGCTAGGCTTTAATGGACTAGTTTTGATGCACTTATGTATTTTGTTGTTTATAAACAATTATAATTATAAATGTTGTTATAATTGCTTCCAATGTTTCCACATGTGTAAGTCGCTTTGGACAAAAGCGTCTGCTAAATGACTAAATGTAAATGTACCTTTATCTGATGCTATAAGCAGGTGGTTTGTCATTTTAACAAGCACAGTTTCAGTGCTATGATGCGTCTAAAGCCTGACTGAAATGTTTCATGTATGTCATTATTTAGTAAGAAAGAGCATAAAAGTTCAGGGTTTTTCATCAAGAATGTTCTTGTTTGCCTAATTTCACAACGATTTATAGCATACAGTTGAATTCTGCTCAATATTGAACAAAATTTGTTCTTTTATATGTGAATATAGCTTCTGTTGTACTCTACTGAGTCACTTCAGCGGAGAAGCAGATCATGAAAATATTTACATATTCTAAACTGTGTTCATTCTCATTGAATATGGAGACTCATGCTTTACTGTTCGTTGTAAATGAACTCATATGTCACATCACTAATAAACTGTATTGTGATTGTTGGAACTGTGATGGTTTCCTGGACTTTTATCAAAACATCATAATATTACCGACAATGGTGTTTTGTGAGAACATTTTCAGCAGTGCGTGTGTGTTTTACCTTTAAGTAATTTGATTAAAACACCAAGTAAATTTCTTTGAGTTGGAGTTGCTTTTAACTTGTTTTGAATAGCACAAGGGGAAATAAATGATGATGTTTTAATTGTGGAAAAACGATTGCGTTTAAATGCCATCAAGAAGCGATGCTGTTCAGCGGGGGGGCCGCTAGACGGCGCTGCGCTCTTCAGTGTCACGCGACGCTCGCTGCTGCTGTAGCTGCAGAAGAAGACGCTGCTGCTGCTCAACATTAACGCGATGGAGTCCAACGATACAGGTATCAAAACACACGACATATAAAGACTTTATTCTGTATTCAAGCACAAGACGACATATTGACATCATCGCGAGTGTTGTGTTCACTGACACGTGTTGATTTGTGTTTGTTTAATCTCTGTTGTGCTCACAGCGTCGGTGCTAAACGGCGCGAGCTGTAAATAAATATTTACTGAAGATCAAACACGATTATAAGAAGAAACTTTACATCATTAAATAATAACTGAAATATTTCCATGATTCCTGATTCTGAAGTGTCAGTTCTGCGAATGTTTTGATCGCATCCGATGTAAGATTTCATTATCAACTAACTATTGCAATAACGTGATGTAAATCAAATGGAAATATAGATTTATTATATATTTCATTCACAGATTAAAGAACATAAAACCCTAACCCTCATTTCAGATATAAATCTGTGTTGAATGCAATGTGTGTATATTTCAGTTGTGTCTCACGATGTTCACATTGTGTCAGGTCGTGGTGGTTGGAAATCTCATCAGAACAGTAAGATGAATGTGATCCTGAAGCAGGAGGAACTGATCGCTCAGAAGAAAAGAGAGATCGAGGCCAAGCTGAAGGAACGGAGCCAGCAGAAATCAAGCCCGAGTCCGAACAAACCCATCAGGTGACTTTACACATCACATGAGATGAGCACAACATATACACCGACCTGTCACCACCGTGTGTGTGTGTGTGTGTTGATCTGTGTGTTTCTCTCAGTTCTCCTCCGTCACAGGCGTCTTCATCCTCCTCCTCGTCGTCGTCGTCGTCTTCATCGTCATCATCATCATCTTCTTTACCAAATAAGTTTGTGAATGATGGCAGTTTTCTGCAGCAGTTTCTGAAGATGCAGAGAGAGAAATCCAGCACTGAAACAGGTGTGTTTGTGTATATTACATTAGAATCTTAAGGATCAGCTCAGATGATCATTTATCAATTCTGCAGTCAGATAATCTGCTCCGTATGTTTCATGTCTAATTCTAGGATCGAAAAGTGACTCTAATGGCCCCGCCCCCTCTAGTCAGGACCAATCGACAACGCAAGGGCTGAAAAAGAGCGTCCTCATCGGTAAACGGCCGGCTTTGGCCGTCAGCAGTATGATCAATCAGTTCAAGAACTATTCCCAGTCCAAACAGACGATGGTTCTGGCGGCCCGACCCAGTGTGTTCAGCTCACCGGATGATGAAGATGAGGAGGAGGAGGAGGATGCACACTATCTGGAGGTCAAAGGTATCACTGCCTGTCTCTTTCTTTCTCTATAAATATTGCCGTCCAAACGGTGTGACCGAGTAAACTGTGGGCTAAATGACTTCTGAATCTATCCTCCGTGTTTGATAGATGTGCTTGTGTGCTGTATTATATTATGTGGAGTTCTCATAGCCTGCTTAAAGTTTCCCCCCCAGAGGATGAAGAAATCCTCCTCCTCATCGATAAGATGGCCATGTTTGTTGCTGAAGGAGGAGCCGAGCTGGAGAAGAAGGTCATGGAGGACTACAAAGACAATCCTGTGTTCTCGTATGTTTCCCATTCAATACAGTTGTAACGGCGGGATGACTTTTAGTAATGATGATACTACTGAATGTGATTGTGTCTCATAGGTTCTTGTTTGAGAAGAACAGTAAGGACTATCTGTACTACAGGAGAAGAGTTGCTGAGATCAGACGAGATCAGGCCGCGCAGTCTGATGGTAAGCGCTCATATAGAGAATGTTTTTGAATTGTCAAGACCAGACATTCAGTCTAAATCAGTGGTTCTTAACCTTGTTGGAGGTACTGAACCCCACAAGTTTCATATGCGCATTCACCGAACCCTTCTTAATTGGAAAAATAAAATATGATTTTTTTCTAATTCAAAACATAGGTATATATTTTACTGGTGCACAAAATGAACCGTGCATCAACATCACTGTGTTTTAAAGAACAAAACCATTAAAACATTTTTCCATCTTCATGCAGCTTAATGAAGTGTTCTCTTAGTTTTGCCGGTGCTAGACTAGAATTGCTCAATTTGGCATTGCAAATCATGCAGTTAGGACGCTGACTCCCATCACGTTCCATTATATACGTGAATCCATATTGTACATATTCGTCCGACCAAATTCTTTTTTTGCTCGACATATTTAGTATGAAAGGATTCAAATATTAAGAAAGAAATCACACGACATACCATCACGACAGTCACAAGTCGACTACTGGGCACACCAAATTCCCTGCAGCACAGATAGGCCACAGATCTTGACCTCCACCGAACCCCTGGGGTTCGATCGAACCCAGGTTAAGAACCACGGCTCTAAATCAAAGATGAGCTCTGTTTAAATAAAGTATCAGCCAGATGCCCACGAGCCCTCTCATGTGTGTCTCAATACCAAATCAGCATCTTTAGAGTTGACTGTGAATGTTGAGACGTCTCATTTTGACTGTATTACTGTAAGTGTTTGGCAGGCAAATATTACTTTCCTCTTCCCACCCCCCCGCTCCCTGCAGTTCCTCTCATAGTGGAGGTTTATTAGTGTGAGTTGGTGCCAGTTCTGATAGACTGCTTAAAGTCTCCCCCTCAGTGGACGAGAGCACCAGGAAGGTGGCGGAGAAACTGGCGCGGTTCGTGGCCGATGGCGGTCCAGAGGCGGAGATCATGGCTGCTCAACAGAACCGAGACAATCCTGCCTTCAGGTGACAACACCACTGCTCTGTTATACGAGTCTGAAGGGTTTAAATCTTCATTTATCATCCATGATAGTGTGTTTTCTCTTTCTTCATGACAGATGTTGACACCCTGTATTTCAGTGGCTGTTAGACATGTTTCATGAATGTTTTTGAGGTAATCCGAGTGTGTTTCATGTGTCATCAGTTTTTTGTATGAGTATCAGAGCGCAGCGCATCGCTTCTACAAAGCCAAAGTGGACGAGTTTCGTCGGGTGGCCAGCGGCTCCACTGCCCCTCAGCCACCCTCACAAGAGCACACGGCCCCTGCGGTCAAGAGGAAGAGGAAGAGCAGATGGGGAGCTGAAGATGATAAAGTGTCACTGGTCGCTCCTGAACAGATCCCAGAGGCCAAAAACAGTTCTCCTGCACTGACTGGTGCGCACACTCTTTCATAGATCTTTCATGCGTTTGACAGAACACACGGATGCCAGCTTTGATCATGTGGTTATACTAAACCTAAGTTCTGAAGAAAACTGAAGTGAATATTTCTACCTGAATATTTCTGCTGTGTGTGTGTAGATCAAGAGCTCAGCAGTCTGGGGTATAAGAAGGGGAAACCGGTGGGTCTGGTCGGTGTGACGGAACTATCAGACGACCAGAAGAAACAACTTAAAGAGCAACAGGAAGTACGAACACACAATATCACAGAGACCACTGATCTATATACATGACTGGATAGCTCATGACGTCATTACACAGAAGCCATCGCGCCGCCATGTTGCTATGCCCAAACATTCTATTGAATTAATAGGGAGTTCTCACATATAAATGATAAAACGGTACCGTACCAGTCCCTTTGTTTACATTCTTACAATGCAAATGTCTCAGTCATTTAAATGTTTATTTATTTAAAGTCGTGAAGTTTGAGTTTGTTACTTTCATCTTCATCACAGTAGCAAATCAACAGATGAACGAGACGACGCAACATATGACAGATGTGCTCAATCTATATAAAGATAACTATAGACTGTGTATGTTCTTCATGTCATGAAGTACTGTTTGCAATACACACTCATCTTCTATACATCGCTATTCTGCCCAAAATAAACATAAACCCTGGAAAAAACATCACAAGTAACAACATTTAAACATACATGCAAACGAAAAACTAATCGTGCGCATAGGCTGCAAAACGGTTTGACTAAGTCAATGACGGCTTATGTCGGCTGGGCATACCAACATGGCAACGCAAACACTTGCGGTGGCTTCACCTCCTGCCGTTGGTTTAGCGTTCTATGCCCAATCCAGTCATTTATATAGATCAGAGTCACAGACACACTTAAGATTACTGTGAGCACTAGGGCTGGGTATGGATTCAGATGTTCCCATTCCATTCTCGATTCAGTTCAATGCATGCATACAGATTAAGATCATATACCGTAGATATTTCTTAAAAGAAACAGTAAACATCCGATTACAATGGTGAATTATTCAAAATAAATGAAATGCCACAAACATGCAGTGTTTCTGCTAGGCAATTGTAGAACTGTGGCGTTTGAGGATGTCGAACGCTAGTTAATATATTCGTGACCTCATCGTCAGTCATCGTTTTTTTGAGTTGCAATCGTGCAAACTCGTTTCGCTTCTACGCTCTGATTGTTCTGTGTTTTAAAACAGCTTGTTGCCCGAAAAGCCGTTCTCATTGACATATTTTCTGTTGTCAATCTTACATTTACATTTAGTCATTTAGCAGATGCTTTTATCCAAAGCGACTTACAGATGAGGAAACATTGGAAGCAATTATAACAACATTGGCAACAAAATACATAAGTGCATCAAACTAGTCCATTAAAGCCTAGCACAGTATAAAAAGCTAAGAATAGTGAGGTTAGTAGTTTTAGAGAATTAGAGGAAAATCAATCAGCGACGTGTTGACGTAAGAGATGTGTTTTTAGGCGTTTTTTAAAGATGGCAACCGAGTCTGCTGATCTTGTAGCAGCTGGTAGATCATTCCACCAATGTGGAACAGATCCAGAGAAGGTACGGGAGAGTGACTTTTTTCCTTTATGGGATGGTACCACTAGTCGTTGTTCCTTTGCAGACCGCAGTGATCTGGCAGGAATATAGATCTGCATTAGCGAGTGGAGATACGATGGTGCAGATCCGGTGTTGGTCTTGTAGGCCAGGAGCAAAGCCTTGAACTTTATGCGGGTGGTGCTGGCAACATGACTTGTGAGGTTAAGCCGATCATCGATTACCACCCCCAGGTTTCTGGCTGTGCTGGACGGTGTAATCGTTGATGAGCCTAGTTGAATGGTAAGGTTGTGGTGAATCTTTGGGTTGGCTGGGATCACAAGCAGTTCTGTTTTTGCAAGGTTCAGCTGCAGGTGATGATCCTTCATCCAAAGCGAGATGTCACTCAGGCATGCCGTGATGCGAGCAGACACCGTCGGATCGTCCGGTTGAAATGACAAGTAGAGTTGTGTGTCGTCGGCATAGCAGTGATAGGAGAAGCCATGCTTCTGAATGACCGAGCCTTCTTCTGACAAAACCACTGCACACACGTGAAAGATCAGTGATATGGGTTACAACACCGCGCGTAGCCTCTATGTATGTAATCATGCGTGTTCATGTTAAATATCCAAACAGTGACCGGTGTTTGTATTCTTTTATTAGAACTAGAAGCTTTTACTAGAAGGGATACAGCTACCTCCATTGGGCATGCGCACTTCAATACCGCATCATTTTTGTCTCGCTGACAACAGTTAACTACTATTGTTTATTATCGTAAGGTTAGGGTTGAGGTAGGTAGGTGTAGGTGTTAGCTAATGTAATGTATTGTGATTTTATTACGAGATTTTGCATCGCTTCTGGCCGTAGCTGTATCCCTTCACACCTCATGACATCATCTCACTGAATGAAAGTTAAGGTTTATCCAAACAGTAGTGATGTTAGGTTCTGTGCCGAGGCTTCAGAGCGCGTGTCGAGAAATCCGGGAAGCTTTCAGTGAAGCTCTTATCGAGACCAGTGACGTCTGCTTGAATACTGGATTCTGATTGGCTGGAGGGTGTGCTTTAAAACCCTTAAATGCACGGCTAGCTGTGGATTATCCCTAACATAAGTGATTTACACACATTTAACAGCCCCATTCATTTCAAGCAAATATGTTTATTACAAAGTTATGTGATACAAACAATATATACAAAAAATCAGGCACATCTGTACTCTATCTGCTTGTTACACTCTTTGGCCACCAGATGGTATTGTGAGCAAATGAAGCCTCGGGAAATGAACACATTTGTAAACCACTTGACTTAGAAGCTTCATGAGGCTTCATCTCGTCACCACTACCAAAAAGGTGCTTGGTATGTCATTATGCTCTTCATCTGAACAAAACACCACAAACTTGCATCTGCCATGTTAATTCAGCAATGAATGAACCATAGGATCCCTGTTGTAACATCCCTGTAGTAAAAACAAAAGTGACATGTAGTGGAGAAGACTAGTAGTCGCAATAAGATTCAAGTTTACAGTATGTTATATGCTTGCGGAAATATGAAAGAACAAATCGATTCATGACGTTTGAGCATCGATATTGAACGACGGCATTTAAAAAAAACAGTTAATCAAAAAATGTGTGTTTCTGCCCAGCCCTACTGAGCTCTGTGTTAATGTTAGCTGTACAAGCACATGAAAGAACGTAAAGTGAATCTGACAGGATTAACCGTGTGCGCATCAGATGCAGGAGATGTACGACATGATAATGAAGCACAAGCGTGCGATGCAGGACATGCAGCTGTTGTGGGAGAAGGCCATCAAGAATCATCAGCACGAGTACGACAGCGACGAGGAGGTGGATTCTGATGCGGGGACCTGGGAGCACAGACTGAGACACATGGAGATGGAGAAGACCAGAGGTCACACTGCGCTCTGCCCTTTAATAATATGACCGTTGTGTATCTGGCATTTCATGACTTCAATAGGATTCACAGTGATGTGATGTCACAACGTTCATGTGCACGTGGCATTGACAGAAATGATGTGTGTTGTTTGGATCAGAGTGGGCAGAGCAACTGACAGAGATGGGAAAAGGGAAGCATTTCATTGGTGATTTCCTTCCACCCGATGAGCTGGAGAAGTTCATGGAGACGTTTAAAGCTCTGAAGGTGAGACGTTAAAATATTTCTGACTTTTTGCTGTATTTTCATTTCTCTTACGACTTGAACTGGGAGACCTTGCAGTGGAGACGGATATGTGTTAACTTCCTGTCTGTGATGTGCAGGAGGGGAAAGATCCGGATTACTCTGAGTATAAAGAGTTCAAGCTGACGGTGGAGAACATCGGCTTCAAGATGTTGATGAAGATGGGCTGGAAAGAAGGTGATGGTTTGGGCTCAGACGGACGGGGCATCAAGAACCCCGTCAACAGGTGAGCGTACACACCCTTGTGTATATGTGTGTGTGTGTGTGTGTGTAAATGTCAAACCTACCTAGCATGGTGTCTGTGTGTGTTTCAGAGGCACCACAGCTGTGGACGGCGCAGGCTTCGGTGTGGACAGACCGGCTGAACTCAGTAAGAGTGATGATGAATATGATGCTTTCCGTAAGAGAATGATGCTGGCGTACCGCTTCAGACCGAACCCTCTGGTGAGTCTCTTAGAAAGCGTTTGACTCTTCGGATTTCCCACAGAAGTGTTGAAACGGATGCTGTCAGCTGCTCTCTGAGACAAACATGCTTTATTTTTTGTTTCAATCATACTTCAATTTCACTTCACTTGAGTGGATTTGAGTAATGCGTGTTATGTTTTCTTCTGAACAGAATAACCCCAGGAGGCCGTACTACTGAACACAGCAGCGGTTTCACCTCTGGACCGTCACCTCTTGTTTTGTTATATTCCTGATAAATTAAGTGCTTAATTTCATCAAATTCTCATTATTTTCAGTGAGGAAAAACAGGTTTTAAAAAACAATTGTCACAGACCAGAGACTTTAAAGTGTCTGTGTTTCTTTAAATGTGTTGATTTTCTTATAGAACGTTATTTCACGTTTCTGCAGTGTAGTCACATCTGTTATATAGAATGAAATGGTTTTATGTCTGTTTTACTCATGTGCACACATGACAAATGAAAACTTTAAAAGGCAAAGAAAGTGTTCCCTTGACTGTACAGAGGACTCCTGAGATCATCCACATCTGTAGTTTCTCTCACTCTTCATCTATTAAATGTGATTCTTCAGCTCTCGCAGCCTGTTTTCACACACCATACATTCATTCTGACCTTATAACCCTATATTATATAACACAACACACAGGTCAACATTCAGGAGCATGGGAGTTACAGTTTTGATAAACCTAACTCCTTGTTCTTTTATTCAGTTCACAGACAACAAATCATAAATAACCTGAATAAACCGTAATATAGAAGTGCTTCTTACATCAGAATTCATGGGCTTTTCAGGGTTTTCTCATCACAACATACATGCGGGAACATGAAACGATCCCGGTAACACTTTACATTAAGGTTCCCTTTATAAAGCATTTATAAATGTGTTCATTAATGACCAATAAGTCATTTACAAATGCATTATAAAGCAGTTATAACCACATACATAAAAAGAGGGATTCTAATGAAATACCTGAATTCTCACATGTTATAAAAGCTTAATAAATGTATTTATTCATCATTTATTGGACTGGAAAGCAGATTGATTATTATCTTGATGTTGTTTAGTCTGTCAGACTGGACACTGTTTCAAATGCTACATGTACATAGAGGATTGACATTGCGTTACTCTCAAGCCCATGGTGCATACAAATAACACTAACACAGAATACAAAAATACTGAATATACATATCTAAAATACATATGTGTCGGGTGGGTGGGATCACCTTATGCAGAGGGCTTTGCGGGTGAGACGCGTTCCATAATTGTCCTGGAGGAGGGGGAAGAGACACCAATGATCTTCTCAGCTGCTCTCACTATGCGTTGGAGAGTCTTGCGGCAGGAAGTAGAGACGCTGCTGTGCTTTCTTGGCCAGTGCTGCAGTGTTGTTAGTCCTGGAGAGGTCCAATATCAAACACACTATAAATTCCTATTTCCTATTATCTCTTTATTGGAGATAAGCGGCGAACACGGCGATCTACGCAATGTCTCGTTCCCGCTTCTCAGGGAGCCGAGGTTACGAAAGTAACCGGAGACGTTCCCTTTCGAGAGTGGTCACTTCGACATTGCGGAGACCGCATATGGAACGGTAGTACAATCCCGCTGTGAGAGCTAGCAAAAACAGCCCGACAACTGGGATAACACACAAAGTATGTGGAGCAAACAAATCAACCATTCGCGAGGTCGCCCCAAGCGTTAACCGCTGAATGGCTGAAACCGGCCTATGAACTGCTAGATCACTGAACACACCAATGAACTACTAGATTGGCCTCTTGGCAAATTTGCGTATCCAAACCCAACGAACGCAGCGGGCTGCGCTGAACAGGCAGACACCACAGCAGTAGAACCAGCACGGAATCCCGGGCGATATAATAGCGAACATAAGTACACCAAGCACAGTGTAAACAGCAATGCGGCAACTACTGTGTAGCACAAGAAATACAAGGTAGAAGATAAAGCGTGATAGCACTCACCGAGAGGACTTGAGAAGCCAACGAGGACACATCCAATCTGTAGAACCTGGCGAAAGTATTCTGAGAAGACCAGCCAGCTGCCCAGCATATGTCCCCTTAGACCAGGCCCACGAAGGGGCGATAGCCCTAGTCGAATGAGCTCTGATACCGAAGGGGCAGTTCTGACCCTGACTCTCGTACGCCAAAGGTAATAGCGTCCACCACCCAGTGAGAGTCTCTGTTTTGAGACAGCCCGGCCTTTCCAAAACAAATGAAATCAGCGCCGACTGAGAGCGCTTGTAAATCCCCTATGCGCTTAGCCGAAGCAAGGGCGAGAAGGGGGAGAAGCCGCGTCTCTTACAGAAGCCGTGTCCAAAGGCTCGAAAGGGGGAGAAGAGAGAGCCTTCAACACCAGCGCTAAGTCCCAAGGCGGCACCGAAGGGGTTCGCGGGGGAAAAGTCTCCTCGCTCCTCTGAGGAATCTGACCACCAGCATGTGCCTACCAATCGATTGCCCATCAACCGGGGAACGAAACGAGGCGATAGCCGCCACATAAACCTTCAGCGTTGAAGGGAGGCCGCCGTTGTCCAGCCTGTGCTGCAAGAAAGATAAAATATCAGACACGGGGCAGGACGCCGGGTCGATATTGTTACTGCTGCACCATTTAGCAAACACCCCCCATTTTAGAGCGTATAAACGTCTGGTAGACGGCGCACGAGACTCCGAAATAGTATCCAGTACACGCTGAGGGAGTGCAGTTAGAACCCCCGAAGCGGCCAGGCATGGAGGTTCCACAACTCTGGGCTGGGGTGCCAAATCGTGCCGTTCACCTGGGACAACAGGTCTCTCCTGAGGGGAATCCGCCACGGCCGCGCCGTCAACAACTTCCTCAGGTCCGGAAACCATGGTTGATTCGGTCAAAACGGAGCGATGAGAATCACCGACGCCGTCTCCTCTCTGATTTTGCACAGCACTAGGGGTAAAATCTTCCCCGGAGGAAATGCGTAAAGCCGAACATCCGGCCAACGCGCCGTCAGCGCGTCGCTCCCCATTGGGGAGGGAATCATGGAGAAATACAACGGGCAGTGTGCGTTCCCGCTTGTCGCGAATAGATCCACTTCCGCCTTCCCGAAGCGTTTCCAAATTAACAGGACTGAGTCGGGATGAAGCCTCCATTCCTCGTGCGGAAGACCCTCCCTCGAAAGCATGTCCGCTCCGCGGTCCGGATGACCGGGGATATGCGCTGCTCTGATAGAGAGTATATGCCGATCTGCCCACAGTAGGAGACCCGCCGCCTGTTTGAAAAGAGCTCCGGCACGAATCCCTCCCTGGCGATTTATGTACGAAACCACAGACATGTTGTCGGTGCGAATCAGAACATGTTTCTGCTCCAGCTTTGACTGGAAAGTATGAAGAGCTAGACACACCGCCTTTAGTTCCAGGCGATTTATGTGTACATTTCCTCAGAGACTGTGACCACGTCTGGATGCCGGCATGCCCTCGCACACCGCGCCCCATCCCGAGGACGACGCATCCGTCGCAACGACTGGCGTCTCGTCACCAGCCCCAGGGGAACTCCCCGACTGAACATGCTCGAGTCGCGCCACGGACTCAGGGCGCCAAGGCAACTGAGTGTAACCGGGACTCGCGCCCGACCCGAGGACCATGCTCTCCATGGAACCCGAGCCTTCAGGCAGAACTGTGGTGGTCGCATGTGCAGAAGACCTAGGCGGCAGACCGCCGATGCCATGAGACCCAAAAGCCTCTGGAACTCCCTCAGGGGAACAGACCGGCCTGGCCTGAGCAAATATAGAGCTGAAGAGATGGACTCCGTCCGCTCTGGGGACAGGCGAGCGCGCATCTCCACTGAGTCGAAACATACCCCCAGATACGTTATAGACTGACTCGGTGTGAGTTTGCTCTTCTGCATGTTCACGCGCAGCCCCAGTGATGTCAAGAGACAAAGCAGCATGCGCGTGTGACCGATTAGCGCCTTCCGAGAGTGGGCTAAAATCAGCCAATCGTCCAGATAATTGAGAATCCGCATTCCGCTCGCTCTGAGAGGGGAAAGTGCCGCGTCCACGCACTTCGAGAATGTGCGCGGAGCTAATGCCAGCCCGAATGGGAGGACAGCAAATTGGTACGCTGAGTCCTCGAATGCAAATCGCAGGAACTTTCGGTGGCGCTTGGCTATCTGAACATGAAAGTACGCATACTTCAGATCTACGGATACAAACCAGTCCCCGGGACGCACTTGTGCCAGGATCTGTTTTAGAGTTGTCATTCTGAACGCTTGCTTGTGAAGCGCTCGGTTGATGGGTCTCAAGTCCAGAATCGGACGCAGACCACCATCTCTCTTGGGCACTACAAAATACCGGCTGTAAAACCCGCTTTCCCGCTCGTTCGGAGGGACACGCTCGATCGCTCCTTTCGCCTCACCGAAACGCTCTATTACCGACTCCACGACGTCACCAAAGAGGCCGGAGGGAGTGATCGGTGCGTTGAGAATGGACTTACGATCAGCGTCTTTTAGATCCGCCAACGTAAGCCACAGATGACGGTGGAGGACGACCATAGACCTGCCGATAGCTTGTGCGGTGCGCTTTGTGGCATGCGCACGTAACCGTGGGCTTCAGCCCCGACCACATAGTCGAACATGGCTGGTGTAGCAGCGTGAACGTGCGCCGACTGAGGTGCAGACCAGGATTTCACCACGTGCTCGTGGACGTCTGGGAAAAACGGCGCACTCCTCTTGCAGAGATGGGCATGGAGTCATAGTCCTCCTCAGCGCCGAAGGAAACAGCGTCCGCGATGGAAGGCGGGGGACGAAGGCTCTCGTCCACGTAGAGGACTGGGGAATAAGGTGACGTCAGAGGACGGGTCGTCGCCGCCACCTCGTGGAATGGGAAGACTGACCAGCGGCTCGTTGGCGGCGGTGAGCCTCGACCCTATGAGTCCACGAGCGATGTCCCTGCGAGTCCTCAAGACACGCGCCGGCAGGTCCGCACAGTGCGCGCAATCAGACTCGCAGAATGCATCCTCCGCGTGAGCGAGTCCCAGGCAGACAATGCAGTGCTCGTGAGTATCCTGCGGGCCAATGGGGCCCGCCTTATGACGACAGAATGAAGCCATCGGATGCAGTGAAAGAAGTTCTAGTTGCGTCTTCAACGATGGCAGCGTGAAAAAGAAGATTCTGAGGTTTGTCGTCACATGCACTGTATTTATACTGCCTAGATTCGTCAGTATTTGCATACTGTACATGTCTTGCGACAATTGGCCAGTTTTACTGGCGTTATCCTATAGGACTTCAGGGAAAGTGAAAAAGAGGAGGAGTTTCATATGCGGTGTCCGCAATGTCGAAGTGACGGCTCTCGAAAGGGAACCAATAGCCAGTTGCTGTACGGTGTTGTGTTGTTTTTCTTATACCTGCTCACTATTTGACAGGTATTTCGTTAGAATCCCCCTTTTTATTCACGCGCTCATTATATTATAATGCATTTCTAAATGACTTATGAATCATTAATGAACACATGTATAAAGCTTCATAAAGGATACATTAATGTAAAGTGGTTACCATGATTCCTAATGGAATAGAAAATGAAGCATTAAAAAGGTAATTGAAAGGTGAGGAATGAATATGTATAATGGATGTCAAAGTTATAGGGTACTGGCTACATATTCTCACACATGTGGAGTTTGTCCTTAAATTCACTTCTCAAAGCACAAAGACGTTTAAAGGTTTCAAGAGTTGAGATGAGCACATTAATATTCCACTAACGAATGAGACTATTATATAAAAATAATAAAACCTTGTGGAAATGACTCATTAATACAGACTTGTGTTTCTTTTCTACTTTGTCTTGGTACTTGGCTTCGTGTACTGTAAAAGGCTTAACGTTTTATGTACATATATAATAATATAAGGTGTATTTTTGTACATGTTTATTATGGGATGTCCTGGTGGGTTGTGCTCACTGAGCCGGATGTGCCACATTGCGACCGCTGTTACTCTCGCGAGAACAAAGCCCAACTCCCGTTCGGGGCAGAGACGTCGAGGGCGAGCTCTCGCGAGATTTCCTGTCGCAATCTCGTGTTGTTGTTATTGTGATGATGGCGGCGGGCGCGGAGGCTCCGGAGTCTTGGTATCTAGCGCTGCTCGGGTTCGCCGAACACTTCCGCACCTCCAGTCCACCCAAGATCCGCCTGTGCGTGCACTGCCTGCAGGCCGTCTTTCAGTTCAAGCCTCCGCAGAGGGTCGAGGCCCGGACGCACCTGCAGCTGGGCTCGGTGCTGTACCACCACACGAAGAACAGCGAGCTGGCCCGCACGCATCTCGAGAAAGCGGTGAGAGGCTGCAGGAAAGGCCGAGGCTTCAGCGAGCGCACAGGCCGCAGAGCGGGCCGCGAATAAAACGCGTTTTTCTTATGAAAAGTGTTTATTTACACGACCGCTGTGAGACACTGACGTTAGAGAGAGACATCATTTAAACAGGCTTTAGAAGCGAGTGTGTCTTTCGTGAGTTGTGTTTGTGTAATAACATGATTTTAACGTTTGTGTTTTGTTTCGTTTTCTCCAGTGGTTCATCTCGCAGCAAGTATCCTTCATCGCATTCAGACACACACACACATTGTGTTGCTTTTATGTCGATATGTGTTTGCACTTTTGTTGCTATTGAAGCACAAGTGTTGTTGCTCTTAACTCGCATGTACAGCTGCCACAGTTTGAAGATGTTAAGTTTGAGGCGGCCAGTCTCCTCTCTGAGCTTTACTGTCAGCAGGTGAGAGTCCCTGTCAATCACAGCTGAACACTTCATTTAATGGGTCACGTGTGTCCTTAATGTGTTTATGATGTGCTGTTCTGTTCAGCAACTCATGATTTCCAATGAGGAGACTAAAGGCCTTTGCACATTGAGTCAAAAACAAACACCAGAATAACACCTAGAATAACTAAATCCACCCGAGGGGGTCGAGCTTTCTCATACGTAGCACCTAAACTCTGGAATAACCTTCCTGATATTATTCCAGGATCAGACACACTCGCCCAATTTAAATCTATAGATTAAAGACGCATCTTTACAGACAAGCATTCACTTCATGCACCAGCAGGAGATAATATTTACTAGAATAATGTAGCTTGCTCTATAAACACATTCACCGTGTTGGGTTTTTACTGTCTAATGTGCTGACTGTAAAGCTGCTTTGGAACAATGCATTGAATTCTGAGAGGTGTTCTGACAATTCAGAGAAACCGTACGATCCAGCGCCAAATACGAAAGTGTCGGACTGTAAGTGCAAAGACCTTTACAATGTAAACCCTTCAGCCGTGACTTTCACAGCCTCTCCCATCTTATTTCTGGAGATAAGCCGTTTGTAAGAAAAAAGCAAGTGTGGCAGTTTAAAGAATATTCCACACAGCCAGTCTGCTGAATGTGAGATAACGTGATGGTCTTTTCATTATTGATGTCTTTGCGTGTGTAAACATTGAAACTGTTTGATATTGAAGAATCTGGTGGACTCTGCAAAGCCTCTTTTACGGAAGGCCATCCAGATCTCACAGCAGACCCCCTACTGGCACTGCAGACTTCTGTTTCAGCTGGCGGTACGTCACTCTCGCAGGACCTCTCTTTATCAGACGTAAGAGTTTCAGTGTTTAACTTGAAGTGTTTGTGTGTGTACCTGTACAGCAACTTCACACCCTAGAGAAGGATCTTGTGTCGGCGTGTGATCTGTTGGGTGTCGGTGCTGAATACGCTCGAGTGGTTGGATCTGAATACACCAGGTGTTTATTTCTCTCAATATGACACACAGACGTGATGTCATTGACACATTTATACATGTTTGTTTATTTCCACAGAGCTCTCTTCCTGTTGAGTAAAGGCATGGTGAGTATCATGAGATCTGCTCTCTGCAGTCCACATTCAACCTCAAAACACGATCTTCAACATTGCAATGTCAGTTTATTTACAATTATTCACAAAATTTGTTGTAATCGTGTTATTCAGACACTAAACACTTGTTGTTCATGCATACATTATTCAAAATATTATTTGTGCACTGACTTGTGATTGGTCAACGTTCCTCACACATATTTCAGGCTGACGGTTTCAGGAGAGTTGGTGTTGTTTGTGAGATATTTTGTGTGCGTTTGTAGTTGCTGTTGATGGAGAGGAAGCTGCAAGAGGTTCATCCGCTCCTGACGCTGTGTGGACAGATCGTGGAAACCTGGCAGGGAAACCCCATCCAGAAAGAGTCACTGCGTGTTTTCTTCCTGGTGCTGCAGGTGACGCATTACCTCGACGCTGGACAGGTGAGTGTTGCACAGGCTCGCACGCACGCAGAGGTTTCTCTCTCTCAGTATTGACGTGTGTGTGTGTGTGTGTGTTCAGGTGAAGAGTGTGAAGCCGTGTCTGAAGCAGCTCCAGCAGTGTATCCAGACCATCTCAACTCTTCATGATGATGAGATTCTGCCCAGTAACTCAGCTGATCTCTTCCACTGGCTGCCGAAAGAGCACATGTGTGTGCTGGTGTATCTCGTGAGTGACTTTCCACTCGTATAGCAACATGAAAGCAAACTAGATTTTCTTTCATTCTTCTGCACCAATAGTAATGGAATAGTTTGTTCTGACTGATGTCTGGAGATCAGTGTTAATGTGTGTTAATGGGTTTGTTTCAGGTGACCGTCATGCACTCAATGCAGGCTGGATATCTAGAGAAAGCTCAGAAATACACAGATAAAGCCCTCATGCAGTTAGAGAAACTCAAGAGTACGACATCACACACACACACACACACACATATATGTGATGTCCACATGCTAAGATGTGATGGTCTGTTTCAGTGCTGGACTGCAGCCCCATTCTATCTTCATTTCAAGTCATTCTGTTGGAGCACATCATCATGTGTCGCCTGGTGACCGGACACAAAGCCACAGCGCTACAGGAGGTGTGTGCGCGAAGTGTTGCGTTAGTGTGTTCAGATCTCTCGGGTGTGTAGTGTAGTGTTGAGTTTGTGTGTTATTAATGTGTGTGTGTGTGTGTTCAGATCTCTCAGGTGTGTCAGTTGTGTCAGCAGTCTCCACGGCTCTTCTCCAATCACGCTGCTCAGCTTCACACACTGCTGGTGAGTGTATATATCTGCTCAGTGTCTGAGTGTTTAACGGCGAGTATTAGACACGAACACAAGTTTCGATGGAGTAAATGAGCGGCTGCAGAATGCTTTTCAATGCTGCTGTGTAACGTGTTTGTGTTCTCAGGGCTTGTATTGCATCTCTGTGAACTGTATGGATAATGCCGAGGCTCAGTTCACCACTGCTCTCAGGGTGAGACACACCTTTCACTTCACATTCAAATGTTCGGATGCTTATGTCACGTGCAGATTGTAATCACAGAGAGTTTGTCTGTGTTTCAGCTGACCACACATCAGGAGTTATGGGCGTTCATCGTGACTAACCTGGCCAGTGTTTACATCAGAGAGGGAAACAGACATCAGGAGGTGTGCCATTCAGATAGAACTACTTTCTCTTCTTCCTTTTATGTAGTTGAATCTGTGAATGAATGTAAACAAGGTTAATGTGTTAAACAGAGATTGGAGCTATACGTGCTTAAAGATTAAAGCAAAAATAATGAATCGGTGCAGACAGGAGGGGGTTCTGCCGAGCTCATGGTGTTCTGTGTTGTTTTGTGCAGCTCTACAGTCTCTTGGAGAGGATCAACCCTGATCACAACTTTCCTGTCAGGTAACGTCAGTCTTCACACTCTTCTGACAGATCGTGTGTGTTGTGCTGTGAAAGGTTTAGTCACTTCTCTCTAATGTGCTGACTGTCATATTAACAACCAATAAAACAAACAAACAAGATCTGAATGTGAAGATGTATGTCTGGACTCTTGTGCAGTTCTCACTGTCTGCGGGCAGCTGCGTTCTACATCCGGGGGCTTCTGTCCTTCTTCCAGGGTCGGTACAACGAAGCCAAGTGAGTTTCTTCTTCCTGTCCTCTCCACACCTGTATGTGTGAGGCCTTGTTTTTATATCCCGGTGAGGACCTAAACCTGAATGCAAAGCAACTCCTGGGGACTCGTGGCAAAAGAGCTTCTCAATTGTACAGAGCAATATTTTTTGATAATCTAAAAATGTAAAAAATTTCTATGATCTTTATTTTTAGGGGATAAATTGTGAATTATTTACAGCATAAAATCATTACGTGTGTGTGTGCTGTCAATCATCACAGTAAGGACAAACCTCATCACAAACTTGTTAACACACCTGTGTTTGTGTAGACGCTTTCTGCGTGAGACGCTCAAGATGTCCAATGCAGAGGATCTGAATCGTCTGACGGCTTGCTCTCTGGTGCTGCTGGGACACATATTCTATGTGCTGGGAAACCACCGGGTAACCCCCCGTTTGTCTATATCACTCCAAACGCTGTCGACATGTTTCCAGTGCTTTCAATGGTTGGTTTGTTTGTGTTCAGGAGAGTAACAATATGGTGGTTCCAGCGATGCAGCTGGCCAGTAAGATTCCTGACATGTCAGTTCAGCTGTGGTCTTCTGCTTTACTGAAGGGTGAGTCTCTCCATCAAACACATAAATCTTCTTAATGACTCTTAGTGTTGCTGATACTACAGAGACACTCGCCGTCTGTACAATTCAAGTTAAATACGTTGTGCGTTTGTGTCACTTCAACTTGTTTTACACTGCACTAGAGGTCTTCATGGAGGACACATGACCCGATCGGATCTCAATCCTATTTCTTTGTGTCTCGGGTCTGTGGTATACAGCAGCAGCAGAACTCTGTTGCTGGCGATCATGGATGCCTTAGTAGCTGCGTCTCAGTTCAAAGGCTGCGTCATCTGAGGTCGAAATAGCTTGTAGTCTCACACACACACACACACACAGATGCAGCTGATGTGAAAGAAGGTTAGCCCAATAGCACTTCTTCTGTCTGGGCTTCCTTTCTGCAAATTGTAGTCAAAGACGACGTTCATATGAATGAACCATCTTGTTAATGTCTCTGTTGTAATGGCATAACTTGTTTGCAAATAAACAACACATTTTATATGTATTAGTGTCTCTATTGCATATTTTTAAATGTATGTTTATTTGAAAACAGTTAGGTTATGCCATTAAACAGACACAATGCTTGGTTGTCAAAGGAACATGCCCGCTGAAAATAATGAGGAAATTACGTCGCATCCTTTGCCAAGTGCATTCCAAACGTCTACATAATGGCACGCACATGCCCTGTTCACTCCAAAGTCTAAACTCCATCGGCTTTCTGTACATGGACTTGATCTGTTGTTGTATTCAATGCATTTTCTGCCCATATTAAAGATAAGTATGGTGAGTACTTGCAGCTGTACGGTAAAGAAGTTAAACACTTAAACATCTTTACAGCAATGTTAGTGTCCGTGCTCATTTCACATTCACTTCAAACTTTAGTTGTGAATTTGTTGTGTGATTGCTTAGTAAATATTTTTGAAACTGAAAATGTTCTTCTTTACTGCCATCCAGCCCTGTTTTGTGGCTCTTTTTAAAAGCATCGATTTGGCACCGGTACCGGAAAAACCCCAAACGGTACCCGACCCGTGAAGGCCTCTACACTGCACCAGTTGAATCGAGAAACGTTTCCTAAGCGTTCTTGCAGCGTTGTGCTCTGTTGTTGTTGTTGCTTCAGTGTCATGTGTTTGTCTGCACAGATCTAAACAAAGCTTGTGGGAATTCAATAGACGCACATGAAGCTGCACAGATGCATCAGAACTTCTCCCAGCAGCTCTTGCAGGATCATATAGCCGCCTGCAGTCTCCCTGAACACAACCTGATCAGTGTAAGACCTCAACACTCATCACATACACAGACCAATGTATTTCTTTCTATTTTCACTTTGTTGCAAAGCAGCATTTGTGTTTTTATTTCTATGTTCTAACAGAACGCTGAAAATTTTTAAGAACGCTGTGGATTTACTGTGTGTTTGTGTTGCAGTGGACGGACGGACCTCCACCTGTGCAGATTCAGGCTCAGAATGGACCAACAACCAGCCTGGCCAACCTGCTTTAAACCTCCCGTATTACACATCAGCCTCCTCCACATACACACAAATCGCTCCGCCGCCATTGCCCTGCACATTTTTATCTTGTATTATTGAGATTTTAACTTATTGAGTTTGTTGACGGTTTGGCTCGTGAGGAAACATTCACAGATGAGACTAAACAGATGGCTGTTCTGAGCTGGACTTCATACTGAAGGTGTGTGTCACTGTTGCTCAAACAGCTGATGATCAGAAGAACAAGCTTTTTTACTCTCATCGTATTATTCTCACATGAAACACACTTCGATTTCCTTTGAAAGACTTTGAGAGGCTTGACGGGACCGACCGGAACTGAGACGTGAATAAAGTGTCCGATAGGGTTTGCTTGTTTCTGCTCACGCTCAAGACAGCTTGACCGGGCGGGCGAGAGAGAGAGTGCATGACATTGTTTGTTTTAGTACAAACGCACATTGTTAAAGCATTATATCTGAGATTTTTTCTTTTTAACTGCAATGAGAGACAAGCAACTATGATTCTAGTCGTCTCTGTGGGTCTTGTCTTGGGTTACTAAAGGACACAATTTTGCAACATAATACATTTGTTTTGTCATGTGTGATGATGGAACCAGCAGAGGGCGCTGTGTGCGAGTCATTTATTCAACAAACTGATCTGAAATCAGCCTGTATGTCTTCAGCTTCACGAAACACTCTGTATACATGTGGAGGAACGGATGGAGTGGATATCAGAGCGACTCTTGTCTATTGCATGTTTATGAGTGAATCCGGTCCACTCGTAGTTTAGTTTTTCAGGACAGAACGTTTCTTTTATTCTTCATTATTTTAATCCATGACTTCAGTCTTTTTCATCGTCTTCATGTCTGTGCAAACGCTGTGGGGACACTCTCTCGTTTTAAAGCTGTTTTCCTTCTTTTCCTCTGTAGTTTTAACAAATACATTTATTAAATTTTGTAAAGTTTGAATATTTATAAACCACATTTAACAATATTATAATCTTTGTCATATTTTGATTTGGAATGGGATTTGTTTGTATAAATGTGATTAAGCTGTTGTTTGCTGGTCTGGTTTAACACACACACACACAGGTGTTGTGACATTGGATCAGCTGTAATTCTGACCCCAGATCAGCTCAGCTGTTGCCTTTGGCTCCTAATAACTGTATTTTTAAACGCTTATATTTTTTCTTTGTGTCTGCTTTGAAATCATCAATTTTTTATAAATAAACTTGGAGACATGTATAAAGTTTTCTGTGTGATTCATTGAACAGGAACTGCAGGGCTGGTTCTGATTCTGCTGACTTGGTTCTGATGTTGCTTTACACTTTATGAGGGATTGATGAAGTTGTTCATGTAGTTTCCTACTGTCATGGGTCATGAAGAAAACCTCAAATGATATTGAATATTTAGTGAAAGAAGCTTAAAGACATGATAAACTTTGGATAAGATGTTAAACCGAGGTCTTGACTTTCATTAAAAGCCCTTGGCACGTCTTGCAAAGAGAAGGGATGTGTCCCCGGTGTCCAGGCCAAACTCTCTCTGTTGGTGGTAATAATCCCCATCCAGTGAATCGGCTCAATGGTTCTCTCTCTCTCATCCACACGTAAAGCTGGGGTGTGGTGAGCGTTCACACAGGTTGGTGGGTGAAGAGAGACCCCTGGTAGGATTGTAAAGTGCTTTGGCTGTGGACAAAGCTTGACAAAAAAAAAAACCAAAGAGATGACTCGCCTCACATTAAATTACATTCAGAAGATCTTATTCTATTACACCCCTGATGTTCAGGCTGTGTGTGTGTCAGCGTCACTAGGCCGGTCACTTGACCATCTTCACTTCACTTAGGCTGCGTCCCAATACCCCCGCTTGCGGTCTTTGCACTTGACCACTTTCATGATGTATTTCCTGTTTTTGGCAGGAAATAAGTGTTCTAGTGGGCGTGAAGACCCCGAGTCAGCATGTAGTATTTCTAACCCGTTGTGACAGACTTGACAAGTGCAAACACATAATGTTAATGAATGTGGTGTTTCTAATTATGTGATAAAAAGCAGTTTTACAAAATACATAATTCTGAAGTTTTCACCAATCGATTGTGTAACACTGCGTTATACTACAAAATGATATGTAATATGTAATTATATATAGAGTTATTTTTATAGCCCTTTATTTGTATTGTATCAAAGCAGCTGTAAAGCTGAAAAACACATGTTAGCCAACCATAGAATGAATAAATATAACCTTAAAAAGTAGTTGTACAGTATAACTTACACTGGAAAGCTTTGCGCAACATCTCACAAGACCCAAGCAAGTCTCATGATAAATCCAGAACGTGATGCATGGTGGGATACCTGAATACCACTCGGGGTAACACTTTACGGTGCCCTTCTTACACATGTTACATGTATTTACTATAAATGATGCATAATCTCATGTAACTACGCCAAACTCTGACCCTGTAGTAAGTATTTGTATTACTCAGTACTTAAATGTATAACTACACTGTAACAAAGACACTGTCAAATAAAGTGTAACCTCGCTTGGCAGCGCTATTCAAGATAGTGTGGGTTTAGTGTGCGGTAAGGGCACTACACTTTGACACATTGGACACACTTGCACTCTTACTTCCTGTCACGTGCACGTGCTCTCAAGTGGCCAAGACCACAGGTGGGGGTATTTGGACGCAGAGATGGGGACAGAGAAGGGCAGCTGATGTTGATGTGTTTGGTAACAGGTCACAGTAGAGATGAGACGTGACACTTCCTGTCAAATAGTGAGCAAGACTTCCTGTATACTTCCAGATCTCACACACAGATGAGGAAGATGAATCGGCCATGATGGAAAATGAAAGAAAGTTTTAGGAGACAGAAACATCTGAACATGTCTCACACATACAAACGCTTCTTCTGGGTCAATGTTCATGCAGAACTAAACCTTCAGATGTTTCTCTGATGTTATTTCTACATTTCTACAGCAAGTCTGTCCAAGATCTTTGTATTAAATAAACCCCGGGAGACTGCATTTATTAGATGTTGTTTACTAGAATATTCTTGCTTGTTCTATAGACACCGTGTGCTGTGCTGTGTTTGACCTTTTCTGTCTTTTTCTTATTTTCTCCTGTGAAGCTGCTTTGGAACATTTATACATTAAATTGATTTGAATTGAACAGAAAGTGTCTGTGACGAACAATAACAAGTCAACTTTATTTATAAAGCAGCTGTACAAGAAACATATTGACTATAAGCAAAACATTTCAAGTTATACAAGTAAAAAAGGTGAAAACACAGAGACACACATACACACACACACACACACAGCGGTTCAAACACACCCGCAAACAAAACACAGACTCACAACTCCACACTAACCCTAACACAGACTATAAATTCCTATATGGTATTAATAATTAATTAGTAAAACTTTAAAATGCTAATTCTAAAGCAATTTTCATATGTTTTAGTGTACAGAAATGCAAGATATACAGACTCTTTGAATGTTACATATTATTTAAAAACACTGCTTACAAATGAATAAAGAGAACCTGTATTATACATGTAACATGACAAAAGCAAATGGTTTTCAATACATTTGTGTAGTTGAGTGTTTGATTTGGGGGTCGAAATGGCTTTTGCATAATCTGTGATAAAAAAAATCCATTTTGTGAATCAGTGTTTGTGTTGTGTTGAGCTTTCCTGTATCTCAGTGGGAAGATCATTGTGTTAATGTGTATAAATGTATAGGATCATTCAATGTAAGTCGCTTTGGATAAAAGCGTCTGCCAAATGCGTAAATGTAAATGTATGTTTGATTGTGTTTATTGAATATTTAAATATAAAAAACGGTGTGTGGTAAATATGGTTAAATTCTGGCTTCTGGTCTATCAGCCACATGTGGCCCATAAGGGCCGTCAGTCCTTTACTGAACTCACATCAGTCTTTATTATATGGCTCACTGGTGGTGGAGTTTTGGCACCAGATCTTTCTTAAGTGGGCCGCAGGTCACCAGTTTATTCGGGCCAGATCTGCACCAAAGGAAATTTGCTGACTGGATGAGTGTGGATCAGACAGACTCGGACCTCTCGAAACAGTCCTGAAAACTAAAGTCTCGCGCAGCAGCTCTCGTGCGTGTTGTGTCGCGCTCAGTAACGCGAGTCCCGTGAGGAGATGATGAGGATGATGATGATGAGGATGGTCCCGGTGCGCTTCCGCGCGCATGCTCAGTGCGGTGACGCCGCGACGCGGCGCATTATTTGTCAGCGAGACGGTGGAGTGTTTCTCCGGGATTAACGGAGCGATTAACCGGCGGAGACCGTCAGAACGATCCCGGTACACACCGCGGAGTCCCCGCGAGCCGGTGAGTTGCTGAAAGAGTTTGTGCGCTCGTGTTGATTCGGTCCGATCGCGAGCTGCTCCTCTTCCTCACCGACACGCGCTGTTACAAACTATCACGCGACTTTAAACACGATACAATGTGTCATAATAGAGAGATGAAAACACGTGACCGACGCGATGCTAAGTGTATTTACGTGTGTTTGTGTGTGCGCGTGGAGCGTCCGATTACAGATTTGTGATGTTTGTTATCGATCTGATCTGTGTGTGTGTGTGTGTGTGTGTGTTTATCTTCTGAATGTTTGTGAAATGGTTGTGACTGTGAAACTTTACCGTCTCGGAGTTGATGTGAATGTACAGTAAGTACAGTAGATCGGAGTTGAGTCTGTTTCGTTCGCACTTTAAGGTTGTGACACGAACATCAAACTCGACACGTCAATCTGAAGTGTTCTGACGCGATGACTGTTTTTGTCAAGTTATG
This sequence comes from Barbatula barbatula, assembly GCF_947034865.1. Lineage (NCBI taxonomy): Eukaryota > Metazoa > Chordata > Actinopteri > Cypriniformes > Nemacheilidae > Barbatula > Barbatula barbatula. Next base: position 194,254 of record NC_136764.1, read on the forward strand.
ATCGTGTAATTGTTGTCACGGTTGGTCTTGACACAGTCGTGTAATCGTCGTTGTCATGTTTATCCTGAATCACAATAAGAGTCCCGGGCTGCTGCTCTTCCTCATCCTCTTCCTCGTCTTAAAGCGGCACGCGCTCATCATCTTCCTCTTCCTCGTCTTAAAGCGGCACGCGCTCATTATCATCTCCGCTCGTTTCGTGCGGCCCTTCACCATAGATCATCTTCACTATAGATCATCTTCACTATAGATCATCTTCACTATAGATCATCTTCACTATAGATCATCTTCACTATAGATCATCTTCACTATAGATCATCTTCACTATAGATCATCTTCACTAGATCATCTTCACTATAGATCATCTTCACCATAGATCATCTTCACCATAGATCATCTTCACTAGATCATCTTCACTAGATCATCTTCACTATAGATCATCTTCACCATAGATCATCTTCACTAGATCATCTTCACTATAGATCATCTTCACTATAGATCATCTTCACTATAGATCATCTTCACTAGATCATCTTCACTATAGATCATCTTCACCATAGATCATCTTCACCATAGATCATCTTCACTAGATCATCTTCACTAGATCATCTTCACTATAGATCATCTTCACTATAGATCATCTTCACCATAGATCATCTTCACCATAGATCATCTTCACTAGATCATCTTCACCATAGATCATCTTCACTAGATCATCTTCACCATAGATCATCTTCACCATAGATCATCTTCACTAGATCATCTTCACTAGATCATCTTCACCATAGATCATCTTCACTAGATCATCTTCACTAGATCATCTTCACCATAGATCATCTTCACTAGATCATCTTCACTAGATCATCTTCACTAGATCATCTTCACTATAGATCATCTTCACTATAGATCATCTTCACTATAGATCATCTTCACTATAGATCATCTTCACTATAGATCATCTTCACTATAGATCATCTTCACTATAGATCATCTTCACTATAGATCATCTTCACTAGATCATCTTCACTATAGATCATCTTCACCATAGATCATCTTCACCATAGATCATCTTCACTAGATCATCTTCACTAGATCATCTTCACTATAGATCATCTTCACCATAGATCATCTTCACTAGATCATCTTCACTATAGATCATCTTCACTATAGATCATCTTCACTATAGATCATCTTCACTAGATCATCTTCACTATAGATCATCTTCACCATAGATCATCTTCACCATAGATCATCTTCACTAGATCATCTTCACTAGATCATCTTCACTATAGATCATCTTCACTATAGATCATCTTCACCATAGATCATCTTCACCATAGATCATCTTCACTAGATCATCTTCACCATAGATCATCTTCACTAGATCATCTTCACCATAGATCATCTTCACCATAGATCATCTTCACTAGATCATCTTCACTAGATCATCTTCACTATAGATCATCTTCACCATAGATCATCTTCACTAGATCATCTTCACTATAGATCATCTTCACTATAGATCATCTTCACTATAGATCATCTTCACTAGATCATCTTCACTATAGATCATCTTCACCATAGATCATCTTCACCATAGATCATCTTCACTAGATCATCTTCACTAGATCATCTTCACTAGATCATCTTCACTATAGATCATCTTCACTATAGATCATCTTCACCATAGATCATCTTCACCATAGATCATCTTCACTAGATCATCTTCACTAGATCATCTTCACTATAGATCATCTTCACCATAGATCATCTTCACTATAGATCATCTTCACCATAGATCATCTTCACTAGATCATCTTCACTATAGATCATCTTCACTATAGATCATCTTCACTATAGATCATCTTCACCATAGATCATCTTCACCATAGATCATCTTCACCATAGATCATCTTCACTAGATCATCTTCACTATAGATCATCTTCACCATAGATCATCTTCTGTACTTACTGTAGATCATCTTCACCATAGATCATCTTCACTATAGATCATCTTCACCATAGATCATCTTCACTATAGATCATCTTCACCATAGATCATCTTCACTATAGATCATCTTCACTATAGATCATCTTCACTATAGATCATCTTCACCATAGATCATCTTCACTATAGATCATCTTCACTATAGATCATCTTCACTATAGATCATCTTCACTATAGATCATCTTCACTATAGATCATCTTCACTATAGATCATCTTCACCATAGATCATCTTCACCATAGATCATCTTCACCATAGATCATCTTCACTAGATCATCTTCACTATAGATCATCTTCACCATAGATCATCTTCACCATAGATCATCTTCACTAGATCATCTTCACTATAGATCATCTTCACTATAGATCATCTTCACCATAGATCATCTTCACCATAGATCATCTTCACCATAGATCATCTTCACCATAGATCATCTTCACCATAGATCATCTTCTGTACTTACTGTAGATCATCTTCACCATAGATCATCTTCACTATAGATCATCTTCACCATAGATCATCTTCACTATAGATCATCTTCACCATAGATCATCTTCACCATAGATCATCTTCACTAGATCATCTTCACTATAGATCATCTTCACTATAGATCATCTTCACCATAGATCATCTTCACCATAGATCATCTTCACCATAGATCATCTTCACCATAGATCATCTTCTGTACTTACTGTAGATCATCTTCACCATAGATCATCTTCACCATAGATCATCTTCACCATAGATCATCTTCACCATAGATCATCTTCACCATAGATCATCTTCACCATAGATCATCTTCACTATAGATCATCTTCACCATAGATCATCTTCACCATAGATCATCTTCACTATAGATCATCTTCACTATAGATCATCTTCACTATAGATCATCTTCACTATAGATCATCTTCACCATAGATCATCTTCACCATAGATCATCTTCACCATAGATCATCTTCACCATAGATCATCTTCACCATAGATCATCTTCACCATAGATCATCTTCACCATAGATCATCTTCACCATAGATCATCTTCACCATAGATCATCTTCACCATAGATCATCTTCACCATAGATCATCTTCACCATAGATCATCTTTACCATAGATCATCTTCACCATAGATCATCTTCACCATAGATCATCTTCACCATAGATCATCTTCACCATAGATCATCTTCACCATAGATCATCTTCACCATAGATCATCTTCACCATAGATCATCTTCACCATAGATCATCTTCACCATAGATCATCTTCACCATAGATCATCTTCACCATAGATCATCTTCACCATAGATCATCTTCACCATAGATCATCTTCACCATAGATCATCTTCACCATAGATCATCTTCACCATAGATCATCTGGTGACTGTTCTAAAGCCCGAGCTAATTCATTAATGTAGATGTTAAATAGAGTAGGACTCAGACTACAGCCCTGTCTTACTCCACGACTCTGGGAGAGGAAGTCTGTGTGCTTGTTGCCTATTTTAACTGCAAATTTGTTATCCGTGTACATTGATTTGATGATGTCGTAGGTTTTTCCTCCAATGCCGCATTGAATAAGCTGAAAGAAAAGCTCCTCATGCCAGATTGAGTCAAAAGCTTTTTTAAAGTCAACAAAGCATGAAAAGAGTTTTTCCTTTATTTTGGTTTATTTCTTGGTCGATTAGAGTATGAAGGGTATAAATATGATCTGATGTGCGGTATTTTGGTTGGAAACCGATTTGGCATTTTCTCAGAATGTTTCTGTCATTTAGAAAGTTGGTGAGTCGGCTGTTTAGGATGTTACAGAAGAGTTTACCTAAGTTGCTGTTTACGCATATTCTGCGGTAGTTATTTGGGTCGAATTTGTCTCCGCTTTTATGGATTGGGGTGATAAGACCTCGGTTCCAGATGCTGGGGAATATACCTGTATTAAGGATGGTGTTTAACAGTTTGAGGATGGCAAGTTTGAATTTTTGGTCCGTGTTTTTAATCATCTCATTAAGAATGCCATCAATTCCGCTTGCTTTTCTGGATTTAAATTTGCATATATTATCGCATAGTTCCTCTAGTGTAATTTGGTAATCTAAAAGGTTTTGGTAATCTTTAATAGTTGATTCTAGGGTGATTAGTTTGTTGTCAAGGGTAGTTTGTTCGTGGTTGTTGGTTATATTACTAAAGAGGTTAGAGAAGTGGTTTATCCATACATCTCTGTTCTGAATGGGTAGTTCTTCATGGTGAGATTTATTAAGTGCGTTCCAATGTTCCCAGAAGCGGTTCGTTTCTAGAGATTGTTCAATTGCTCTTAGCTGATTTTGTATATCTTGTTTCTTTTTTGTCCTTAGGGTGTCTTTATATTCTTTAAGTTTTTCATGGT
>NC_136764.1:203629-271129 GCF_947034865.1 Barbatula barbatula
AGAGAGAGGGTTAGTGTGCTTTTTATCTTCATTTGTCTGTCAGGTATTCACAGAAGAGGTGTGTTTTAAAAAGGTTTTTGAAGGTTGTGAGAGATGTGGTTGACCGGACCGAGTTAGGAAGAATATTCCACCAGGAAGGAGAATGAGCGGTAAAAAGATTTAATGCCCTTATGTGAAGGCACTTTAAGACGCCGCTGGTTTGCTAAACGCAGGGTTCTTGATGGAGTGTAGGAGAGTGTGAAGGTTCTTGATGGGGTGTAGGAGTGTAGTAGGGTGTGAAGGTTCTTGATGGATTGTAGGAGAGTGTGAAGGTTCTTGATGGGGTGTAGGAGTGTAGTAGGGTGTGAAGGTTCTTGATGGGGTGTATGAGTGTAGGAGGGTGTGATGGTTCTTGATGGGGTGTAGGAGTGTAGTAGGGTGTGAAGGTTCTTGATGGGGTGTAGTAGGGTGTGAAGGTTCTTGATGGGGTGTAGGAGTATAGGAGGGTGTGAAGGTTCTTGATGGGGTGTAGTAGGGTGTGAAGGTTCTTGATGGGGTGTAGGAGTGTAGTAGGGTGTGAAGGTTCTTGATGGGGTGTAGGAGTGTAGTAGGGTGTGAAGGTTCTTGATGGGGTGTAGGAGTGTAGTAGGGTGTGAAGGTTCTTGATGGGGTGTAGGAGTATAGGAGGGGGCGAAGGTTCTTGATGGGGTGTAGGAGGGTGTGAAGGTTCTTGATGGGGTGTAGGAGTGTAGTAGGGTGTGAAGGTTCTTGATGGGGTGTAGGAGGGTGTGAAGGTTCTTGATGGGGTGTAGTAGGGTGTGAAGGTTCTTGATGGGGTGTAGGAGTGTAGTAGGGTGTGAAGGTTCTTGATGGGGTGTAGGAGTGTAGTAGGGTGTGAAGGTTCTTGATGGGGTGTAGGAGTGTAGTAGGGTGTGAAGGTTCTTGATGGGGTGTAGGAGTGTAGTAGGGTGTGAAGGTTCTTGATGGATTGTAGGAGAGTGTGAAGGTACTTGATGGGGTGTAGGAGTGTAGTAGGGTGTGAAGGTTCTTGATGGGGTGTAGGAGTATAGGAGGGGGCGAAGGTTCTTGATGGGGTGTAGGAGGGTGTGAAGGTTCTTGATGGGGTGTAGGAGTGTAGTAGGGTGTGAAGGTTCTTGATGGGGTGTAGGAGTGTAGTAGGGTGTGAAGGTTCTTGATGGGGTGTAGGAGTGTAGTAGGGTGTGAAGGTTCTTGATGGGGTTTAGGAGTGTAGGAGGGTGTGAAGGTTCTTGATGGGGTGTAGGAATGTAGTAGTGTGTGAAGGTTCTTGATGGGGTTTAGGAGTGTAGGAGGGTGTGAAGGTTCTTGATGGGGTGTAGGAGTGTAGTAGGGTGTGAAGGTTCTTGATGGGGTGTAGGAGGGTGTGAAGGTTCTTGATGGGGTGTAGGAGTGTAGTAGGGTGTGAAGGTTCTTGGTGGGGTGTAGGAGTGTAGTAGGGTGTGAAGGTTCTTGATGGGGTGTAGGAGGGTGTGAAGGTTCTTGATGGGGTTTAGGACTGTAGTAGGGTGTGAAGGTTCTTGATAGGGTGTAGGAGTGTAGTAGGGTGTGAAGGTTCTTGATGGGGTGTAGGAGTGTAGTAGGGTGTGAAGGTTCTTGATGGGGTGTAGGAGTGTAGTAGGGTGTGAAGGTTCTTGATGGAGTGTAGGAGTGTAGGAGGGTGTGAAGGTTCTTGATGGGGTGTAGGAGTGTAGTAGGGTGTGAAGGTTCTTGATGGGGTGTAGGAGTGTAGTAGGGTGTGAAGGTTCTTGATGGGGTGTAGGAGTGTAGTAGGGTGTGAAGGTTCTTGATGGGGTGTAGGAGTATAGGAGGGGGCGAAGGTTCTTGATGGGGTGTAGGAGGGTGTGAAGGTTCTTGATGGGGTGTAGGAGTGTAGTAGGGTGTGAAGGTTCTTGATGGGGTGTAGGAGTATAGGAGGGGGCGAAGGTTCTTGATGGGGTGTAGGAGGGTGTGAAGGTTCTTGATGGGGTGTAGGAGTATAGGAGGGGGCGAAGGTTCTTGATGGGGTGTAGGAGGGTGTGAAGGTTCTTGATGGGGTGTAGTAGGATGTGAAGGTTCTTGATGGTGTGTAGGGGTGTAGGAGGGTGTGAAGGTTCTTGATGGTGTGTAGGAGTGTAGTAGGCTGTGAAGGTTCTTGATGGGGTGTAGGAGTGTAGTAGGGTGTGAAGGTTCTTGATGGGGTGTAGGAGTGTAGTAGGGTGTGAAGGTTCTTGATGGGGTGTAGGAGTGTAGGAGGGTGTGAAGGTTCTTGATGGGGTGTAGGAGTGTAGTAGGGTGTGAAGGTTCTTGATGGGGTGTAGGAGTGTAGTAGGGTGTGAAGGTTCTTGATGGGGTGTAGGAGTGTAGGAGGGTGTGAAGGTTCTTGATGGGGTGTAGGAGTGTAGGAGGGTGTGAAGGTTCTTGATGGGGTGTAGGAGTGTAGTAGGGTGTGAAGGTTCTTGATGGGGTGTAGGAGTGTAGGAGGGTGTGAAGGTTCTTGATGGTGTGTAGGAGTGTAGTAGGCTGTGAAGGTTCTTGATGGGGTGTAGGAGTGTAGGAGGGTGTGAAGGTTCTTGATGGGGTGTAGGAATGTAGTAGGGTGTGAAGCTTCTTGATGGGGTGTAGTAGTGTAGTAGGGTGTGAAGGTTCTTGATGGGGTGTAGTAGGGTGTGAAGGTTCTTGATGGGGTGTAGGAGTATAGGAGGGGGCGAAGGTTCTTGATGGGGTGTAGGAGGGTGTGAAGGTTCTTGATGGGGTGTAGGAGTGTAGTAGGGTGTGAAGGTTCTTGATGGGGTGTAGGAGTGTAGGAGGGTGTGAAGGTTCTTGATGGGGTGTAGGAATGTAGTAGGGTGTGAAGGTTCTTGATGGGGTGTAGTAGTGTAGTAGGGTGTGAAGGTTCTTGGTGGGGTGTAGGAGTGTAGTAGGGTGTGAAGGTTCTTGATGGGGTGTAGTAGGGTGTGAAGGTTCTTGATGGGGTGTCGAAGTGTAGTAGGGTGTGAAAGTAAGCCGGTCCAGATCCAGTGATAGTCATGTAGGCAAACATCAGTGACTTGAATCTGATCCGGGCTTCAACCGGTAGCCAGTGGAGAGAGATGAAAAGTGGTGTCACATGAGCCCTTTTGGGCTGTTGGAAGATGAGGCGTGCAGCTGCATTTTGAACCAGCTGAAGTGGTTTGATAGCCTTTGCAGGAAGACCAGCAAGGAGAGCATTGCAGTAGTCCAATCTTGAGATGACCAGGGCCTGGACAAGTTGTGCCGCATGCTCAGTGAGATAGGGTCTAACCTTGCGAATGTTGAATAAGGCTTATTGGCCAGGTTCAGCTGGAGGTGATGCCCTTTCATCCAAGCTGAGATGTCATCTAGGCAGGCTGTTATGCGAGCAGCTACAGTGGTATTGTCTGGATGAAAGAGATGTAGATCTGGGTGTCATCAGCATAACAGTGATACGAGACGCTGTGTGCCCGTATGATGGGTCCTAAGGATGTGATGTAGATGCGAAAAAGCAGCTGTCCAAGGACCGATCCCTGAGGGACCCCAGTGATCATGTGGTGAGCAGTCGACAGCGAGCCCCTCCATGACACCCTGAAGGATCTGCCGGAGATGTAGGATTTGAACCAGCGGAGAGCAGAGCCTGAGATTCCTAATGATGACAGGGTTGCTAGAAGTATCTGGTGATTGACCGTGTCAAACGGATGCAACTCACGCATGCAACACAACATCACCTGTCGCACACACAACACTCTCATCATGACACATCACACGCATGCATCTTCAGATCTTGAAACTCGTCAGGAAATAATAAACACCATATGATCATGTGTGTAAGAATGAGGAGTGATGCTGATGATGAATACCCTTCATCAGGTGATATCTGGCCGTTCTTCAGCGACTCTTCCTCCGCTGGTGCGCGGCGGTCAGATGTCTAAAGCCGGATCGCAGATGATGATGCCTCCGCTGGTCCGAGGAGCTCATGTGAGCGCACACACACAAACACACACACACACACACTGAAGACTGTGATGATGATGATGTTCCTCCACAGGCCTCAACACAACAGATGTCCAGTTCAACACCTGCACTGCTGCTGGCTCCTAACGTCCAGAGTCATAAGATCATTCAGCCGGGCCTCATACGAGTAACAAACGCTCCTAACGGCGGTCTGCTGCTCAGCATCAGTCAGGTGACAAATACTCCTGTGATGTAAAAATCTTTATCAGATATCAGAATGTGACCATGCTTCATGTTCCCACAGTCCTCTGCTGCAAACCTCAAGCCAGCGAATGTGAGCGATTCTCCTGCCAGTCGACAGGCGGCGGCCAAACTGGCTCTTCGCAAACAGCTGGAGAAAACACTGCTGGAGATTCCTTCACCCAAACCACTGTCGGCCCAATTCAACTTTCTGCCTTCAGCCGCAAATAATGAGTTCATTTATCTGCTTGGACTGGAGGAGGTGGTGCAGAACATTCTGGATTCTCTGGGCCGAGGTACAGCTCACCACTGGATGATACTGCAAAACACGTGTGTGTGCATTTATGTCATGTGCGTGTGAGTTTATGTTGTGTGTGTGTATGTCGTATGCGGGTGTGTCGTGTGCGTGTGTTTGTCGTTTGCGTTGTGTGTGTGCGGGTTTGTTTGAGCGGGTGTGTGTGTGTGTGTATGTCGTGTGCGGGTGTATGTGTGTGTATGTCATGTGCGTGTGTATGTTGTGTGCGGGTGTATGTGTGTGTATGTTGTGTGCGGGTGTATATGTCGTGTGCGTGTGTTTGTCGTTTGCGAGTGTTTGCGGTGTGTGTGTGCGGGTGTGTGTGGTGTGTTTGTGCGGGTGTGTGTGTGTGGTGTGTTTGTGCGGGTGTGTGTGTATGTCGTGTGCGGGTGTATGTGTGTGAACGTCGTGTGCGGGTGTCTATGTGTGTTTGTCGTTTACGTTGTGTGTATGCGGTTGTGTGTGTTGGTGTGTGCGCTTTTGGTGACCTGGACAACTGAATGCATCTTGTTAAAATCTTGTGTGTGTGTTTGGGGGTCAGCTGTGGCCTTATGGTTAGAGAGTTGGGCTTGTGATCAGAAGGTTGCTGAAGGTTGCTCAGTGCCAGCAGGTCATGACTGAAGTGCCCTTGAGCAAGACACCTTACCCCTGATTGCTCTGCAGTAATGTGCCACTGTAAAAAACTACTTATAAGTCGCTTAAAAGCGTCTGCCAAATGAATAAATGTAAATGTAAATGTTTGTCAGGTAAAGAGGGTGTTTGCGGCGGGTTGGTGGGCTCCGCTCAAGAGCCCTACTGCTGCTGTCAGTGTCAAACTGACTTCACCAGTCGCTGGCGCAAAGACAAGGGTGGCGCTATCATGTGTGAGCAGTGCATGTCCTCCAATCAGAAGAAGGTTGTAAAGGCCGAGCACACCAATCGTCTGAAGGCGGCGTTTGTCAAAGCTCTTCAACAGGAGCAAGAGATTCTACAGCAGACCACCGTTTCTACATCATCATCAGCTCACGGGATGAAGGTTGATCCCATCAAACAACAGTCACACGCCAGATCCAGTCAGCCAATCACACGTCACCCTGCCACCATCAAACAGGTGACTTTTGATGATGTGTAAAATCACCAAACGATGGGATAGGGAATTGGATAAAAGCGTCTGCTGAATGATTGAATGTCACTGTAAATGTAATGTAAGTTTGATTTAGATGTTTTTATGAAGGATACAGAATTGAGACAGTTTGACATCATATTGCAATTACGTGTAAAAATAAAAACTAGTCTACTAAAAGAGAATGAATGTTTGGTGGGTCTCCCCATCTAGTAGGGTACCGGGTTAAAAAAGTTTGGTGACCTCCAGTGATATACTCATTTACATCACCACACACGTCATCTGTGTTAGAAGTGACCTGAGATGATGTTGATGTGTGTTTTGTTGTCCGGTGCAGATCTCTCGCAGCGGGCAGCAGTCCGTGGCAGCGATGCGCAGAATTCCTCACTCCTTCTCGCCGTCCTCTCAGCTGCAGAACGCCGTGGCGGCCGCAGCGCTGGTCAGCAGGCCGGGTAAGCATACGGCACGAGGAGTCATTGATTATTAAACAAATGAAATGATGTTTATTTGTGTGAGGACAGAAGACACTATCAGATCATTATGAACCAGTGCAGGTCTGTGGCACGAACGGCAGTTTCCTTCTCTAATATTCCACACGCAGGATTGTTGAACTTGATTTGTGATTCATATAAACCTGCAGATGAAGTCGATCTGAACTTCAGTAATGAGAAGCCGTGTTATTGTTTACACGTGAGATCACATGACTGAAGTCTGCCGTGTTCTCTCATGTTGTGCGTGTCACAGGTGTGACGATGGCCTATGTCAACCCCAGTTTGTCTGTTCAGAAGAGTTCTTCATCATCAGTGGAGCGTCAGAGAGAATATCTCTTGGACATGATCCCGTCACGCTCCGTCTCACAGACAGCAAACGTCTGGAAGTGAAAGTCACATCCGCTCAGAACTGCTATTCTATAAATTTCAATTTAAAGATTCAAGTATAATAAAGATTTCATTCTGCTCAACGTTTTTCAACGCATCGTTTGAGAGCAGTGTGGCTCATTTCAGGTTTGATTGAATGGAAATGAAAACTTGATCTCATGAATGAAGATGACGGAGCATCAGAACACTCTGAACCGGCGCTGACGCTCATGTGAATGATGTGACGGTAAACATGCGATCAGGAGAAGGTCAATGCTGCAGATGCTCTGCACGAGCTCTAACGCTTCTGTTCTTGACATGTAAGATTGCTAATAACACACAGATTCAGTTTGCTCGTGGCCTTTTTGTTTTGTTCGATTGGTATTATTTGTTGAGCATACGTATGTGTCATTTATTATGATTTTTGTAAATGTTGTCCAAACATCCGTTTTATTTCATTAAATGCTTTATTGGTGATATTAACCTCTGAATGTTTGATGTATTACTTTCTCTGGTCAGGTCTGTTAAAACTGTAAATGTTTACAGACAACATTATTAGACTAGAAGTTTCATATAAAACAGATTCAGTGTTGATTTCACTCATAAGACTTTATTATTATTTGATGAGCTGATGGATCTAAACATGAGACATCTCTCTGCAGTCATATATGTATAAAGGGATGTTAGATTTCTTTTTCTTCACAGGTCCCACAATAAAATCTTCAATCTGTCAGAAGCAGCTGGTTTTCTTGTTGTTCAGGCTTTTATATTTATATGTATGAAAAGGATCTTCTGTGACATTCAGTTTATAATCTCAATTCCATCATCTTTAATACATTTCACCACTTAACCAATGATAAACATTTCTAACTGGCCACAGAAATATATTGTTATTTGTGTGCTAATACTGTACACGTTTCTATGTCCTAATAACAATCATTATAATAAAATACAGGTCGGTGTTATTTACTCATTTGGTTTATTCAGCAACACGAAGATGTTTTAAAGCAAAGCCCGAGGAATAAATCAACAGATTAATTTACATCAACAACATACATTAGCGAGTGAAATATGATGCATTTATAAATATCGCCTCTACAGAATTTATGAAAAAGGAATATAATCAAAGAAATGACGTAACTACACTGTTTGACCACAGTCGTGTGGGGGCGCTAGAGGGCCGCGCCGCTCGCCGCACACAAGAGTCGATCGCAGCCGAAGAAGAGTCACCGAGAGCCGCGGTCAGTGCGGGAAGATGGCGGCGTCCAAGGTGAAGCAGGACATGCCTCCGCCGGGAGGATACGGGCCGATCGACTACCGCAGAAATCTACCGCGCCGGGGTCTTTCCGGTACGTGCCGTTATAATGTCATTCTTTACCAAACACACCGAGTGAACATTCTGTGGATTCTTTATCATGTCAGAAGCACTGAACCGACCGCCGGTCACAATAAACATCAAGTGAACATTCAAATGTGTTTTAAACATCTGCGGACTGTTTATCTGACGTTTAGGTGTTGTCCTTGTAGATGAAACAAACACTCGATCAGTGAGTCTGTCGCTTTATTATTAAAGCAAAGCGGATGTTGTCGCGTGTTGTGAGAACACCAGGACAGTCACACAACTCATCACTGTTATAAATGAACATTAAAGGCACAGAACACGTGTTGACCTCTTGTGACCACACACTGTATTCGGACATTAAGCGAACATGTAAAGAGTGAAGCTATAACACACACACGGAGTAACATACAAAGGTTTTGGGAAGGTGTGTGTGTGTGTGTTTACAGCACTTGTGTCTATTGTGCTGTTTTCAGGTTACAGTATGTTTGGCATTGGAATCGGCATCATGGTGTTTGGATACTGGAGGCTTTTTAAATGGAACCGAGAGAGAAGGTGAGAGTGTTGAAGACTTCAGATGATTCTCTGTGAGTCTGTGACTGATTTCTTCATTCTGTGACAGACGTCTGCACATCGAGGATCTGGAGGCTCGGATCGCTTTACTCCCGCTGCTTCAGGCCGAGCAGGACCGCAGGTGAACTCATGCACGGATGAGCGCTGATCAACAGAACTCTTTTATACGTCTGATGGCATGTTTAAATGAATGACGTGACCCCAGATGTATATGAGGTACGCTTTCACATTTGTGCCTGTGGCTCTTTTCCAGTACGTTGCGGATGTTGCGTGAGAACCTGGAGGAGGAAGCTGTCATCATGAAGAGCGTTCCTGACTGGAAGGTTCTGTAAACACTGAGTTCTAATATACAGTATATATATGACTAATAATACATGTAACGTGTCTATATGTTTGTAAAGTGTGCTGAAATGTCATCTGTGGGTTTGTGTAGGTGGGTGAGAACATGTTCCACACAGATCGCTGGGTCACACCCTTCACAGAAGAGCTCTATAACCTTCGACCTCGAGAGCAGTTGCTCCATAAGAAGTTTGGTTTCCTCTGGTATGTGTAGACAGACAGCAGCTATCCCAGCATGCCCGGCGTTCAGCGTCATCTGTTCCGACTGATACGAGACATGATGAACACACTGTTCATGTTGTAAATGTTAAATAATAAATATCTTTTCTTTACTTGATGTTCTTGTGTCTTTTCTTTTGTTGTTCTGCTGTACTTTACTGCGCACTCTGTACGATTATATTTGTTTAATCCTGTAGCTTTTCATTGACATTTACTGCACATAAACCCACACATTACTTTATTAGCTGAATAAGCAATAAAATCACTAGAACGGCTTCATTTCAGCACTCGGTTGTGTACATAACCAATCTATGAAATGTTTGATTTGAACCTTTCACATGAAAATACCACTTTTTATTTTGTAATGTTAAAACTTTCAGGTTTGGGTCTGTTAACAGTAATATAACCGTAGAACACTCTCGAATGTTTCTGTAGTATGTGTTACAGAGGAGAGATACTAGCAGTATAGTGTCAGTATTCAGGCTCCGCCCACTCCAATGATCAGGGTGCTCCTGCTGTTGAGGTTTTGTGAGTCCGTGTCAGTTTCAGCATCTGAAGCAGAAGTGAATTAATTCTACCGGTGAAGATGAGTCAAGAGTGTGTGTCGGCGCTGCGATATCTCAGGTACAGATCCACACTTCTGATGTGCTCTATTGTGTTTCCATGTATTTCTTGACTGGAGGTTAAAGTTGCAATTAACAAAAACGTTTGGATCAAAAAGAAAAATCTGTTTTTGAGCAAGTACATAAAAACGAGTGTCTCCTTACTCCTAGAGGATTTGATCATTTCAGCTGTTAATATCAGTCCAAAATAAAGATAAGTGTGAAACATAACCTGAAATGTGACGTTTTAAGCAGACGTGATGATGTCATGTAAACACAGAATGTCTTTAGAGTTCATTATCAGTCTGCTGATGAGATTATTTATTGCGTGTTCAATTCTTTTATTATTTCCTTATGTTTAGTGTTTATATGAACATGTATTGACTGTAAAGGTGTAGAAGAAATAAATTCATATTGAATACATTTATATCATATTGACACTTTTGTTTTCAAGACGTTTTAAATGTGACGCCTGGGTCGAGCATTCTGTTGTTAGATCAATATTCCACATGAGATCAGGAACTGCTGAGCGGGAACCAGATGAGCTAAAGGTCAAATGGATCCGCTGTGTTCAATCCTAAACAGATCAAGTATTTCACATCAGTAATGTTTAATAAAGTTCCCTTGACTGTCATTTATTTCTTTTTCAGCAAAGAGGAGGCGGTAACCATGGAGACGGAGTTGCTAAGGGATTATGGCTTTGGATGGGATCAGTTGGCAGAGATATTGGGTCACGCGTGTGCAGTTGCCATCACAAAGGTCTGCAAATATTTTCAGAATGAGAAATCCTGATGTGATGTCATGATGCGATGTGTGATGCTCCTGCAGGTTTATCCGCTGTCCTCTCTGGGGAAGCATCAGCCGACAGTGCTGGTGATCTGTGGTCCGGGTCACAACGGCTGTGTCGGCCTGGTGTGCGCCAGATATTTACATCTATTTGTGAGTCACGGATACGTTTCATTGTCTCACGTCATGAGTGTTTGGTTTGGTGTGATCGAGCTGATGTGTCTTTATACAGGATTATATCCCGACTGTGTTCCGTCCCACACGCTCACGAGACGCTTTACAGCAGAACCTCACAGTGCAGTGTGAGAAGATGGACCTTCCCTCTCTGTCTTATCTGCCCACAGAGGTGACGTCATGGCAAATAAATGAGCCGCTTTATTCTATTAAGTTTACTTTAGTGAGGTTCAAGTACGTATTTAAGGACACATTATGTCCAATATAAATATCCTAGTACAGTAAAACTTCTTTAGCCTTTATTTGTACTGCCACTACACTTGAACTTGTATGGCCTACTCATAGTTCAATATAAATATAGCACATTTTGAGTTTAAGAGAGTACACTTTAAAGTACACTCTCGGTAAACTACTTCTAGTTTTAGATGTATTCGTTTATTTATACGTGTATGTTTCTTTAAGTGAACTTGACATCAGACAAATGGAGTACACTGCAAAAGTTTTAGAACACAATGTTTCTCATTGTCTTTAAAAGGTTTTCATCTGAAGGTGTATGCTTCAATGTCTGAAATGAGTTTCATAGACGGAAATAAAATTGTGCAAAAATAACCTTATTATAAACTAATATGCAATAAGACATGTATTTAGATTATATAAAAAACTAAGAATGAGATGGTTCTTTGACTGAATGGTTCTTTGTGGCATCGCAGTGAACAACCTCTTAATTTTTAAATGCAGATGATTTTGACTTAATAATGAAAATGGAGCAGCTAATAAGAGCTCAGAATCGATCGGATTGCTGTGAATATTGTTCAAAAAACATCTTAGTGACAAAAGAATAATAATCAATAATGCACATATTACGCAAACCATGAGGACATTAAAGATGCTTATACTTTATTTACGGTCACAACATGCTCCTTATTGTTCCCTTTGTGTTATTGTTTTGATGAGCTTACTATTTTTCTAAAATGTGGAAAACATATGAAGTGAGTATACTATAAGTGTTCTAAAACTTTTGATCGGTAGTGTATTCAATTGAAGGCAATTTCGCATCATTATACTTTAAGTAGCCTCTATCTCAATCAAAAAGGTACATGTAATGACCAAATACGTTTCTGTCTGTTGTCAAGAAAACTTTTGTCATTTAAAGTATATTTACTTTACTACACAAGCGGATGATCTTATTTGTAGTTTTAAAAGCTTTTTTGTTGTGCACAAGACATTTTAGTCTTTAAAAAGTAATAGAAAACATGAGTGTGACATGTTTGGTGTCCTGTGGTTGTTGTTTAAGGTTCAGTTGGTTAATGATGCCTATAATCTGGTTGTGGATGCTGTTCTGGGCTCAGAAGCAGAACCGACGGATGTCAGCGAGACACTCACAAGCGTTCTGCACGTGCTGCGGAGTGTCAAAGTTCCCATCGTCAGCCTCGATATTCCCTCAGGTCACCACACGTACACACATACTAACCGTCAGTTTATTCCTGTAGTTTTACACGACTCTGGCATGCTTCACTGTAAAAAACTTCAGTGTCCATTTATTGGAGCGGAGGGCTGTTCCATAAAACAAGATTATGAAATAAGTCAGGCTTATTTTGGTAAATTTGACTTATTGTCGGTCGATCCGGTTTCATAAAGCAAACTTAAAATAGTTCAAACTCAGTTACTATGGCATTGGCAACTCAGGCTAAGCCTTAGTTGATGCTTAACTAGAGGTCAGTTAACAAGTTGACCCACAGTAATGTGATGATATTATCACTGATTCGCTGTCATGATGTAATATTATATCACTTTATTCAACATTATAAATTAAAATGTAAAGAAATCACAATAGACCACAATAATAAATCAATATAGTGTCTTTTGTCATACATCTGTTTTTGCATTATTCTGTAGGAACAGGAATCATTTTTTGATGGGATGCTCTTGGCATTTTGTTGTAATGACTTAAGGTTAGGGTAATGACCCTCTGTCCCAGTCCGTGTCCTCCACACAGTACAAACAGTGATGACTGTACCGTAAATCTCTGTGAACATAAACAGACACATTACTCTGAATTGAAACTCTGTTTATTAACAATAAATCAGTGCTTTAAACTCACAGAGTTTCTGCTTGTTATGCGAGGCTCAGATATAGTTATAACTGCACATTATACCATTGCTGGAATCTAATGGTAACAACGACATTGACACAGCGCAGTATTGTTGTACATTTTATAAAAACAGTGAAATGTAGGTTTTATATTTTTGTAGAATATAATTTAATAACCCTTATCCTTGCTTACTGGTCGAATCAATTGTATTTATTTGAAGAGTTTGTTTTTTGTTGTGCATTCCGATTAATATCAATCAAACTACAGTTGGGTTGTTTTGATTCAAGCCATAAAACCTCCAACACAATAAAAACATGATTTTTGAAAATGTAAAGAATGGAGTTAACCAAACTCTTCAGTTGTATTAAAATAGGCTATATGAATACATTTGAACGCTTTCTTCGTGCTGCATGCATTGAGAATGTCTTGCCAATATACTGGTTTTACCTTTGATCGTTTCGGACTTTTATCTTTTAAAATGTTTACATGTTTAGCAGAAGGTGGCGGTACTGCACCAACCGCCGTCAAACACAACAGAAGAAGAAAAGCACCAATCACCGCTCTCCTCTCCTAAGCGGATCGATTTGATCTACTGGGCATGCGCACATTTGATTGTAGTTGCGCGGTTGTTTATGTGTTTGCTAATGTAATGTATTGTGATTCTATGGCGATATTTTCATAGCTGTAGCACTTCTGGCTGCTGCGCGCTTTAATCTGTATAACAGTCCCGCGTGAACTGGACCTTTGTGAAAGCCATTCATCTAGTTACGGATCTTATCTCGCGACTTTTATGAAACAGCCCCTAGATTTCTAAAAGAAAATGTGATATTTAGATCAGATGCTTACAGCTTTTGCTGAATGAAATACACTGTTGTGTAATGTTGACAGATTCACACACTAAACTCAATGTTAAGTCTATAGACTGAAGGCTACGGAGTTTGCAGAACATCATAAAATGATTTGAAGTGTCTGTGACTGCAGGTTGGGAACATGAGGACAGTGTGGACCACATCAATCCGTCTCTTCTCATCTCTCTCATGACACCAAAGACGTGCGCTCACACTTTCTCTGGACATCACTTTCTGGCCGGACGCTTCCTGCCTTACGACATCCAGAAGAAATACCAGCTGAACCTGCCAAAGTTTACTGGGACAGAGTGTCTCGTTCAACTGTGATGGCTGGAAACTCTTATTATTTCACACACAAACATTAGAATTGATTCTCAGAAGACAACGAGTAGAGACAATCCAACTTGTGTTTTATTCAATATTATGAATATGGCGGTTGCTCTTCCAAAACTTTAGTCACCTGTGTTGACTGGTTAGTTTAACAGATTTAAATGCAAAGTGAATAAAAAACAATCCACGTGTAGCATGACTGCTGATTTGATTTTCTTCTCCACAATATTCTATAAACCAACATGTTTTGAAACTCCGATGTTCCTCACGAACGATCACATCACGTTATTGACAAGGCAACATTTACTGAGAGAATCGACTTCATTGGTTTTCCTCTTCACAGTCTGTGCGAAAGATCTTCTGAAACATCTGACAGATAAAAACACATCACATCACACCTTCAAGCGTTCACACATTGAAAGAACATCCGTAGGAAAGTCCAAAACACAAACCTCAGACTTGATTTTTGAGGCTGAACATCTTTGAAGCTTTGACGTTCTCCACGCAGCTTTCAATAAGAACTTAACCTAAACAAATCAAAGGAACAAGATTAAAATGAGAAAACATACAACGTCAAGAATCACAGTTAATACAGAATGTAGCAGCAGTAGTTACAGTAATGTGTTTGGATCTCGACTGCATTCATGAATAGCAAACGGTAGAGCGACTGGTGAGGAGGATCTTAATGTGGAAGTCTAGACTGATCACATGGGTTTCAAATCTGAACTGGGAATTTAAGTCTCTGACGTCCCACGTCAGCAAAAATAAACAGGTGGAGACTCGGGCGCAGGTGCACATTTGACTGTACAACAATATCATCTGATGCCAGTGAGCAATGGTGTAATTCAGTAACAGTTTGAAGAAATGAACAGGAGAACAAATGAAGATTACCTCACGGACACAGGACTATTGTATCTCCATTCATGAACATGAGCCCAGAGAGAGAGAAGCAGCGGCTTTTTCTGAGCATCACTTGAGCAGATGAAACACGTCACAAGATCCCAGGACGTGTTCGTTTGAGGAAAACCACAGTGCTTGGATACAACGAAGCATTACATTTAGTCTCTTCTCATCTCTTGAGCACCGGCAGTTTAAATGTTGCTGATGGTCAAGTGTGTTGGGTTAGCGTCAGATTTACATTTTCTTTTGTGCACGACGACGAGCATTATGAGTATTTCTAACAATGTAAACATTAGACTTTCATAGATGTCTTGATCAGAATTATTAGCACTCTTAGCAAAGATAACTGACAAACCAGCACCGCTTGTTTTCTCATTTAAAAAGATGAACCGTTATTACAATTGAAAGTGCACATTTGACATGCACGCGTTTCCCCTTCACTTTTTGCTTTACGTCGATAAACTAGCAACATTTCTTTCCACAGCATATGCGCCTATGTCAAAAAGAACTTCATGCACTTTCATTTAGGGATGAAAAGAGCCCATAACACCTGAGAGCACTTTAGATTATGGCTGCAACTAACGACTTATCACGGATGAGTTTAATTAGATGTTGCAATGGTAGTATACACAATGGAACTGCCTTCTCCCAAAAATGTTGTGGACGAAGAGTTATCATTCAGATGTAGTTGAGCACAGTAAAAGTAATCCTAAATGTAAGCCAAAAACCCCAAGGACAGATACTCCCATGTACGTAACGACAGTCCTCAAGTAAATGAAACACCCAAAACAGGGTATTTAGCATATTTTGCTAAACGAATACAAGCTTTAACTTTGATCTAAAAAAACCTTTAACGCAATACTGTGCAGCTTGAAGAGACTCATGCATGAGACGAGTCTCAACTAAAATTGTGCACAGAGGTTAATCTAAAACGGACATTTTAAAGTGGAAGACGATGAGCTTTAACTGCACAGCACGCAAGTGACGTCAGTTAACAAACGTCAAAATCAATTGGTTGTTGCAGCCCTACTTTAGTCTCAATATAGCTTCCATCATGATCTACATACTTTTGAAAGGCACCACAGAATTCAGAGCATTTGAACAAATTGTTTCGTTTAATAGGGCTCCATGAAGCCAAAATAAAAAAGAAAAGAATGAGTCAAATTTTGATACAAAGACAGGAGCACAAGTTCCCCCCAGTTTTAAGAGTGAACGATTTACAATGTTTTGAAGCAAATGAGGAATATATTTGTCAAGAGTCCATCATTAGAACATTAAAATGCAGCCGTGGAGCAGAGAGAGGAGAGATACCTCGGGCCGAGAAACCCAACCGCACCAGTGCTCCAGACGCTCCAGCAGCGGTCACCAGTCTGAAAAGAATTCACTTTTTGGATACTGGACATTTGAGAATTTATGACCTTGCTTCTATGAAAATGAGTCCTTTATCTACAGAAATCACAGTGACTCCACTGATAGTAACACGTGTATCCCTTAAAAACTATTAAAAAAGAAAAAACTTCCGGGAGATTTCAGCTCGGAGCAAAAAAAGGGACTGAGAGGAAAAAAAGCATCATCAGGTTTAAAACTCATTCACAGCCAATAGAAAGAGTCGCATCTCCCTCAAACACATGAACACAAGAGAAACATAAGACAGATCCAAGAACAGATGGTGGTGCCCTTTAGAAACACGCATCCGGCAGCGTGACAGGATCTTGGGTTTTACTCACGTACAGCTGAGGAGGAATGATGACACATGAGGACACGCAAGCATCGCAACACGTTTACACAGTCATGACCTCTGCTAAGCGTCTACATCAAACCCAAACTAGAAATGAAAGACTGAAGGACAGGTCAGAAAGGCCGGAGGTCAAACGAAGGCCGTGCAACAAGGCTTCTGGTGTCTGAGAATCAAGGACTCTGAGCTGCCCGATTTCCATATTAAAACGAGAGCTTTGACCCTCTAATCAAAACCCCACCCATTCCTAAAACGGCACTTAGCTTTTATGACTGCATCATGAAAATGGGGAGGCGCCATCTAAACACTGCTATTCATCCGGCAGATCTAGATAAACCCGTGTCACTGGTCTATGGTGTACAGAGGGGAAGGCTACATGCTTGTATGGAGAAGATTGAATACATACCATAACTATTCATAACTGTCTCTGTATGATCCACCCCGGTCGCCATAACCTGAACTCCTGCAACAACAAAAGAAACACTTAAACACAAACTATATGCAAATAGATACAAAGTTAGACAAATGTAAGCACTATTGTGTTCCAATTGGTCTCCAGACAGGTGAAGTTGATCACGTGACATGTGCAAAATAAAAACAAACTGAACTAGTCTTTCACGTTCAGCACACAAACACTCACCGGTCTCTGCTGTAGCCGCCGCCCCCTCCGCCACCGCCGCTCTTGTATCCTCCGCCACCACCGTAGCTCCGGTCGCTTCCATAACTGCGGTCACCGCCCCCGTATCCACGGTCTCCGCCACCTCCATAGCCACCACCACCACCACCTTCAGAATACAAGCGTGAGTAAAGTCCTTCTCACACACACACGGTCAAACAGCATGAAATAGAGACGGACCTCCTCTACCTCGACCACCTCTGAAGTATCCTCCTCCTCCCCCTCTTCCTCCGCCACCTCTGTAAGATCCTCCACCGGATCGGCCACCGCCGCCGCCACCACCTTTACCGGCCTCATCCACACGGATCGTCCGCCCGTCCACAGACTGTACACGGAGGAAGAATGTTCAGACACGCGTTCAAAATAAACCATCTTGGATTGAGGAAATGAATATTTGAGACAAACCTTTCCGTTCATTCCCTCCAGAGCGTCTTTAGCATCATCGGGATTCTCAAAGGTCACGAACCCAAAGCCGCGAGATTTGTTTGTTTCTCGGTTCCTGGCCACGTGAACTATAAAGAGCAGGACACAAACAGGCTCATTATGCAAATCACAAACAACAATAGTCGCATGTGATTGGCCGAGAGAGCCGGAACTCACCGTTGGTGATGACTCCATATTTGGAGAAGGCGTCCTCTAGCGACTGTTCGGTGGTATCGAAACTCAAGCCGCCGATAAACAGTTTCCCTTCATCAGACATCGTGTCCGATCTACACAAACACGCAGGAAATAACAGCACAAACTCCGTTAAACACTTTACCGCGTCATTATTCAACGCTTAGGAACATTTGCTACACAAACACACATAAACCTCCGGATAAAATAATTAAATAAAAATAAGCCGTGCTGGTCTGATTTTGTGACGTAATCTTTCTTTTGTGCGCATGCATTTCGTCGTTACATGAAATGAAACCTGTGGGACAGAATCGCGCGGGTTCCTCGAGTCGAGCAAAAAGTAGGTCAAACAAAAGACGCGTTTTTAACACACGCGGACGATCGCGAAAAACGACAAATAACATCACACGCGTACGATGGCGTCACATTTGAAGCATTTAAACTAAACACTACGTTGAATTCGTCGAGCAAAATATCTTGCGCGGAATAATATGGAGGACTTGAGGATGTCGAGCTCGTGCGGCGTCGCCATTTTAAACAGCGTGCAAGTCGAATAACGAAGACCAAAAACAGCGCGTGAATAAAACCGCCGAACAATTTACATTCGAGTTACATTCACATGCGTCGTGTAATTCAACGAATATCATGAACGCGTTTACCTGTGATGTCGCAGTTACTGATGATGTGGTGCGAATGATCGCTGTGAATCCAAACGCGATCAAGACTCAAGAGACGTAAAGAAACGACGCGCCGACGTTTATAAAGGCACAGCGCCGGGGGGCGGGGCTTCAAACCCGATCGGCGAATGATATCAGAGCATGAAAATCCGGCCATACTGGTATATGACAACAACCATGTGATGAAGTGTTTACAGTCATCGAACAATAAACAATACATATTCATATGAATGAACAGAATAATCGAACAATACATATTCATATGAATGAACAGAATAATCGAACAATACATATTCATATGAATGAACAGAATAAAGGCTTCAATAATCAGACCAAAACACAAACTCATTTACCTGCAGAGAGCAGCAGAGAACAAAAGATGACCGAGCGAAGCTTTATTAACATGCATCAGAACATACATCATACATGTAATGACAATCGTAAGCTGTGCCTTCGGTGGGTTTCATGTTTATTTCACAACAGCAGTTTCATCTTTTGTGTTGAAATCGTCTCGCGCGTTTTAAACACATTTGTCCAGAAGGTGTCGGTGTTTTCATGGCGTATGTACAGCGCGTCAGGATGTGTATTCAGCACACACTGCAGTGTTCTGTGTCGATATGTATTGTGTGAAACGCGCTATATATATATATATATATACATGAAGAGATTGAATCCGAAAGACTGTCAGAGATGCGTAATGAAAGCTGTGCTGTGTTAAAGTAACTGATTCATGACAACACTTATCACACGTGCGGTATCTATCATATTGAAATGACGTCAGACGAAACTTGATCATTTTTATCTTCAGCGTTTTGTTTGTGTTTAAATTGACGGAAAGTTGAACATTGTGTGATGCTGCGCACCTCTGTAACCATAGCAACCGCTGAATGGAGGACAGGATGAGCAGTTACACGCTGAGATCCCTTTAGAAATAAACAGTGTAAAGAGTTTCTGTGGACCTTGTGTGACTTGATCTTTACTTCATTGCATTGAGATGAAGTTTAATAGTGTGTGTGTCTCTATGTGTCTCTGTGTGTGTCTCTGTGTGTGTGTGTGTGTGTGTGTGTGTGTGACTGTGTGACTGTGTGTCTCTCTGTGTCTCTCTGTGTCTCTCTGTGTGTGTGTGTGTGTGTGTGTGTGTGTGTGTGTGTGTGTCTCTATGTGTGTGTGTGTGTGTGTGTGTGTATAGGTGTTTATCTCTCTCTATGTGTGTGTCTATATGTGTCTGTGTGGGTGGGTGTGTCTCGCTTTCTCTCTGTGTGTGTCTGTATGTGTGTGTGTGTGTGTGTGTATCTATATGTGTGTGTCTATATGTGTGTGTGTGTCTATGTGTGTGTGTGTGTGTGTGTGTGTGTGTGTGTGTCTATGTGTTTCTCTCTCTCTCTCTCTCTCTCTCTCTCTCTCACTCTCTCTCTCTCTCTATGTGTGTGTCTATATGTGTCTGTGTGTCTGTGGGTGGGTGGGTGTGTGTGTGTGTCTCGCTCTCTCTCTCTCTCTGTGTGTGTGTGTGCATGTGTCTCTCTCCGTTAACCTCAGTAAAACTACACTGATCACCTTTCAAAAAAGATCCATATCCCAACTATCACAACACACATTTACATGAGACACAAACCCCATAACACACATATCACACTACAATGACCTGGGTTTAAAAATCACATCCACAGGAAACTTTAATCCCGCAGTGAATTAATTTGATGGCATGCAGTGTCCAATAGAAATCCACATTAGAATTTGGCACAAAATATTAGAATATTAGAAGCACTTTGAAGCGGTTACTCTCTATGTGTGAAGTCTGGAGTTCACTGACAAATACAATTCAAGATTTTTCTCAATGAAGAACATCCAACTGAGAAGTCTGTAAAAATATCTAACAAGTGCACCAACACAACACGCAACAGGCAATGCGCAACCCTAACTCACACACAACACACAACACGCAACACACAACATGCAACACACAACACACAACACGCAACACACAACAAACAAAGGCAGCAGAGCAGAACCAGGCAAATATCCAGCGATCATAAAGAGAGAGAAAAATCTAAGTTGATCAAATTCTGTAAACATGTCAAACACAGAGACCCTCAGTCATATAATGATAACACCCTGAAACACCATTTATTACTATAATTGTCTTTCTTTTTGTTTACATACTTGCACTATTTGTACGCAGCCCAGCTGTCAATGCTTTGACAATACAAATGTACATTTTGTCGTGCCAATAAAGCACACCTGAAATTAAATTGAAATGATGTTTATCTTTGCTTATTGAACATTGAACATTATTAATTGCACTTGAACATTAACTTTCAGTAAACTGAAGCTCATTGACTCATGGATCTGTGAAGCCCTCACACATGTGGCCTTTATGTGTCTGATCACAATGTCCTGATTTTACATCATGAATTCAGCAAGGTGCATGAAATCCCATCACAAGCTATTTTTACCCACAACACCACGCTCTGTGTTCCCAGCCCTATTCAATATCTGTGTGTGTGAGATGATGTGTTTGATATTAAAGAGAAATATCAATGTTCAGTTTATTCTGTTCCAAATCATAAAAGGTGAGGGCGAGTCAATGATTTTGGGGTGGATCATATCAGATCGCATTGCTGATTGAATTCTTTATTTCAAAACGTATTTACAGTGTAAGATCATAAGCGTGTATCAGCAGAGATCTATTACGTTTTATTTTAGAATCAGACGGAAACATGGTGATGGTTCATTGCTTTTCATCTGCTCAAGAGACATCAGTATATTCAGAGTCCAGGGGTCATTGTTTGAGAAAGGTCAGAGTTCAAAGGTCAGGCAGTCAATAATACTGATGGTGTTTGAATGCATTTGAATGTGACCGTCATGCTAAGGTCAAGGGCCGTTCAGAGGAGAGCAGACTGTCTGAGATCTTTATGAAGCTTCATTTGTCATTACGGTGTGACACCCTTACATGTTTTATGAAGCATGCTATATATTCGTAAGTCTGCTTTTTGTAGAAAGTATAAATCCATTTACTACTAGTAGGCTGTTTGAAAGTGCATCATTTCAATATTTCTTGGACACCTCTTTCAGTTTTGAAAAGGTGTAATGTTCTCTTCCTCTTGAAGTGTTCTTTGTTAATTCTTGAAATAAACCTTTCAGCTTAGATTTACATTGACATTTAGTCATTTAGCAGACGCTTTTATCCAAAGCAACTAATTCGGGGAGCAATAAGTGATAAATCATACAAGAGCGATAATACAATAGGTGCTAATACAAAGATACTAGTTTCAATAAAATCTAGAACAACACCTGTTGAGAGAAGAGAGAGGGTTAGTGTGCTTTTTATCTTCATTTGTCTGTCAGGTATTCACAGAAGAGGTGTGTTTTAAAAAGGTTTTTGAAGGTAGTGAGAGATGTGGTTGACCGGACCGAGTTAGGAAGAATATTCCACCAGGAAGGAGAATGAGCGGTAAAAAGATTTAATGCCCTTATGTGAAGGCACTTTAAGACGCCGCTGGTTTGCTAAACGCAGGGTTCTTGATGGAGTGTAGGAGAGTGTGAAGGTTCTTGATGGGGTGTAGGAGTGTAGTAGGGTGTGAAGGTTCTTGATGGGGTGTAGGAGTGTAGGAGAGTGTGAAGGTTCTTGATGGGGTGTAGGAGTGTAGGAGGGTGTGAAGGTTCTTGATGGGGTGTAGGAGTGTAGGAGGGTGTGAAGGTTCTTGATGGGGTGTAGGAGTGTAGGAGGGTGTGAAGGTTCTTGATGGGGTGTAGGAGTGTAGTAGGGTGTGAAGGTTCTTGATGGGGTGTAGGAGTGTAGGAGGGTGTGAAGGTTCTTGATGGGGTGTAGGAGTGTAGTAGGGTGTGAAGGTTCTTGATGGGGTGTAGGAGTGTAGTAGGGTGTGAAGGTTCTTGATGGGGTGTAGGAGTGTAGTAGGGTGTGAAGGTTCTTGATGGGGTGTAGGAGTGTAGGAGGGTGTGAAGGTTCTTGATGGGGTGTAGGAGAGTGTGAAGGTTCTTGATGGGGTGTAGGAGAGTGTGAAGGTTCTTGATGGGGTGTAGGAGTGTAGTAGGGTGTGAAGGTTCTTGATGGGGTGTAGGAGTGTAGGAGGGTGTGAAGGTTCTTGATGGATTGTAGGAGAGTGTGAAGGTTCTTGATGGGGTGTAGGAGAGTGTGAAGGTTCTTGATGGGGTGTAGGAGTGTAGTAGGGTGTGAAGGTTCTTGATGGGGTGTAGGAGTATAGGAGGGGGCGAAGGTTCTTGATGGATTGTAGGAGAGTGTGAAGGTTCTTGATGGGGTGTAGGAGTGTAGTAGGGTGTGAAGGTTCTTGATGGGGTGTAGGAGTGTAGGAGGGTGTGAAGGTTCTTGATGGGGTGTAGGAGTGTAGTAGGGTGTGAAGGTTCTTGATGGGGTGTAGGAGTGTAGGAGGGTGTGAAGGTTCTTGATGGAGTGTAGGAGGGTGTGAAGGTTCTTGATGGGGTGTAGGAGTGTAGTAGGGTGTGAAGGTTCTTGATGGGGTGTAGGAGTGTAGGAGGGTGTGAAGGTTCTTGATGGATTGTAGGAGAGTGTGAAGGTTCTTGATGGGGTGTAGGAGAGTGTGAAGGTTCTTGATGGGGTGTAGGAGTGTAGTAGGGTGTGAAGGTTCTTGATGGGGTGTAGGAGTATAGGAGGGGGCGAAGGTTCTTGATGGATTGTAGGAGAGTGTGAAGGTTCTTGATGGGGTGTAGGAGTGTAGTAGGGTGTGAAGGTTCTTGATGGGGTGTAGGAGTGTAGGAGGGTGTGAAGGTTCTTGATGGGGTGTAGGAGTGTAGTAGGGTGTGAAGGTTCTTGATGGGGTGTAGGAGTGTAGTAGGGTGTGAAGGTTCTTGATGGGGTGTAGGAGTGTAGTAGGGCGTGAAGGTTCTTGATGGGGTGTAGGAGTGTAGTAGGGTGTGAAGGTTCTTGATGGGGTGTAGGAGTGTAGTAGGGTGTGAAGGTTCTTGATGGGGTGTAGGAGTGTAGTAGGGTGTGAAGGTTCTTGATGGGGTGTAGGAGTGTAGTAGGGTGTGAAGGTTCTTGATGGGGTGTAGGAGTGTAGGAGGGTGTGAAGGTTCTTGATGGATTGTAGGAGAGTGTGAAGGTTCTTGATGGGGTGTAGGAGAGTGTGAAGGTTCTTGATGGGGTGTAGGAGTGTAGTAGGGTGTGAAGGTTCTTGATGGGGTGTAGGAGTGTAGGAGGGTGTGAAGGTTCTTGATGGGGTGTAGGAGTGTAGTAGGGTGTGAAGGTTCATGATGGGGTGTAGGAGTGTAGTAGGGTGTGAAGGTGCTTGATGGGGTGTAGGAGTGTAGTAGGGTGTGAAGGTTCTTGATGGGGTGTAGGAGGGTGTGAAGGTTCTTGATGGGGTGTAGGAGTGTAGTAGGGTGTGAAGGTTCTTGATGGGGTGTAGGAGTGTAGGAGGGTGTGAAGGTTCTTGATGGATTGTAGGAGAGTGTGAAGGTTCTTGATGGGGTGTAGGAGAGTGTGAAGGTTCTTGATGGGGTGTAGGAGTGTAGTAGGGTGTGAAGGTTCTTGATGGGGTGTAGGAGTATAGGAGGGGGCGAAGGTTCTTGATGGATTGTAGGAGAGTGTGAAGGTTCTTGATGGGGTGTAGGAGTGTAGTAGGGTGTGAAGGTTCTTGATGGGGTGTAGGAGTGTAGGAGGGTGTGAAGGTTCTTGATGGGGTGTAGGAGTGTAGTAGGGTGTGAAGGTTCTTGATGGGGTGTAGGAGTGTAGTAGGGTGTGAAGGTTCTTGATGGGGTGTAGGAGTGTAGTAGGGCGTGAAGGTTCTTGATGGGGTGTAGGAGTGTAGTAGGGTGTGAAGGTTCTTGATGGGGTGTAGGAGTGTAGTAGGGTGTGAAGGTTCTTGATGGGGTGTAGGAGTGTAGTAGGGTGTGAAGGTTCTTGATGGGGTGTAGGAGTGTAGTAGGGTGTGAAGGTTCTTGATGGGGTGTAGGAGTGTAGGAGGGTGTGAAGGTTCTTGATGGATTGTAGGAGAGTGTGAAGGTTCTTGATGGGGTGTAGGAGAGTGTGAAGGTTCTTGATGGGGTGTAGGAGTGTAGTAGGGTGTGAAGGTTCTTGATGGGGTGTAGGAGTGTAGGAGGGTGTGAAGGTTCTTGATGGGGTGTAGGAGTGTAGTAGGGTGTGAAGGTTCATGATGGGGTGTAGGAGTATAGGAGGGGCAAAGGTACTTGATGGATTGTAGGAGAGTGTGAAGGTTCTTGATGGGGTGTAGGAGTGTAGTAGGGTGTGAAGGTTCTTGATGGGGTGTAGGAGTGTAGGAGGGTGTGAAGGTTCTTGATGGGGTGTAGGAGTGTAGTAGGGTGTGAAGGTTCATGATGGGGTGTAGGAGTGTAGTAGGGTGTGAAGGTGCTTGATGGGGTGTAGGAGTGTAGTAGGGTGTGAAGGTTCTTGATGGGGTGTAGGAGTATAGGAGGGGGCGAAGGTTCTTGATGGATTGTAGGAGAGTGTGAAGGTTCTTGATGGGGTGTAGGAGTGTAGTAGGGTGTGAAGGTTCTTGATGGGGTGTAGGAGTATAGGAGGGGGCGAAGGTTCTTGATGGATTGTAGGAGAGTGTGAAGGTTCTTGATGGGGTGTAGGAGTGTAGTAGGGTGTGAAGGCTCTTGATGGGGTGTAGGAGTGTAGTAGGGTGTGAAGGTTCTTGATGGGGTGTAGGAGTGTAGTAGGGTGTGAAGGTTCTTGATGGGGTGTAGGAGTGTAGGAGGGTGTGAAGGTTCTTGATGGGGTGTAGGAGTGTAGTAGGGTGTGAAGGTTCATGATGGGGTGTAGGAGTGTAGTAGGGTGTGAAGGTGCTTGATGGGGTGTAGGAGTGTAGTAGGGTGTGAAGGTTCTTGATGGGGTGTAGGAGTGTAGTAGGGTGTGAAGGTTCTTGATGGGGTGTAGGAGTGTAGTAGGGTGTGAAGGTTCTTGATGGGGTGTAGGAGTGTAGTAGGGTGTGAAGGTTCTTGATGGGGTGTAGGAGTGTAGTAGGGTGTGATGGTTCTTGATGGGGTGTAGGAGTGTAGTAGGGTGTGAAGGTTCTTGATGGGGTGTAGGAGTGTAGTAGGGTGTGAAGGTTCTTGATGGGGTGTAGGAGTGTAGTAGGGTGTGAAGGTTCTTGATGGGGTGTAGGAGTGTAGTAGGGTGTGAAGGTTCTTGATGGGGTGATGGGGTGTAGGAGTGTAGTAGGGTGTGAAGGTTCTTGATGGGGTGTAGGAGTGTAGTAGGGTGTGAAGGTTCTTGATGGAGTGTAGTAGGGTGTGAAGGTTCTTGATGGGGTGTAGGAGTGTAGTAGGGTGTGAAGGTTCTTGATGAGGTGTAGGAGTGTAGTAGGGTGTGAAGGTTCTTGATGGAGTGTAGGAGAGTGTGAAGGTTCTTGATGGGGTGTAGGAGTGTAGTAGGGTGTGAAGGTTCTTGATGGGGTGTAGGAGTGTAGTAGGGTGTGAAGGTTCTTGATGGGGTGTAGGAGTGTAGTAGGGTGTGAAGGTTCTTGATGGGGTGTAGGAGTGTAGTAGGGTGTGAAGGTTCTTGATGGGGTGTAGGAGTGTAGTAGGGTGTGAAGGTTCTTGATGGGGTGTAGGAGTGTAGTAGGGTGTGAAGGTTCTTGATGGGGTGTAGGAGTGTAGTAGGGTGTGAAGGTTCTTGATGGGGTGATGGGGTGTAGGAGTGTAGTAGGGTGTGATGGTTCTTGATGGGGTGTAGGAGTGTAGTAGGGTGTGAAGGTTCTTGATGGGGTGTAGGAGTGTAGTAGGGTGTGAAGGTTCTTGATGGGGTGTAGGAGTGTAGTAGGGTGTGAAGGTTCTTGATGGGGTGTAGGAGTGTAGTAGGGTGTGAAGGTTCTTGATGGGGTGATGGGGTGTAGGAGTGTAGTAGGGTGTGAAGGTTCTTGATGGGGTGTAGGAGTGTAGTAGGGTGTGAAGGTTCTTGATGGAGTGTAGTAGGGTGTGAAGGTTCTTGATGGGGTGTAGGAGTGTAGTAGGGTGTGAAGGTTCTTGATGAGGTGTAGGAGTGTAGTAGGGTGTGAAGGTTCTTGATGGAGTGTAGGAGAGTGTGAAGGTTCTTGATGGGGTGTAGGAGTGTAGTAGGGTGTGAAGGTTCTTGATGGGGTGTAGGAGTGTAGTAGGGTGTGAAGGTTCTTGATGGGGTGTAGGAGTGTAGTAGGGTGTGAAGGTTCTTGATGGGGTGTAGGAGTGTAGTAGGGTGTGAAGGTTCTTGATGGGGTGTAGGAGTGTAGTAGGGTGTGAAGGTTCTTGATGGGGTGTAGGAGTGTAGTAGGGTGTGAAGGTTCTTGATGGGGTGTAGGAGTGTAGTAGGGTGTGAAGGTTCTTGATGGGGTGATGGGGTGTAGGTGTGTAGTAGGGTGTGAAGGTTCTTGATGGGGTGTAGGAGGGTGTGAAGGTTCTTGATGGTGTGAAGAGCATTGCAGTAGTCCAACCTTGAGATGACCAGGCCAGGACAAGAAGTTGTGCCGCATGCACAGTGAGATAGGGGTAAGATTTGAAGTAAATGTAAATATTTACTCTAAACTATATTCCACACAAAGGGCCCAGATTGTACACCCGGCACAATGCAGCGCAAGGCATAGAGCAAGTGCTTTTGCTAGTTTCAGGCCGATGCAGATCTCATTTTCCGTCCTGCGGCGTGTTGTTTAAATAGTAAACGCATTTGTGCGTCCATGTGCGTGTTGGTCTAAAAAGAGGTGTGATCAGGCGCATTGTTGGCGCTTTGTGAGGAACTGAATATAGTATGAGCCATAGATCGACTCAAACCTGGTGTAAATTAGTTATTTAAAGAGCGTGTTAGGAATATGTGGCTATAGTCGGGTGCACAGCACTCGTTCATTCTGCCTATTACACACACAGGGACGCGCAGAAGCACACAATAATGACACATATTCATACAAATTAATAGATATGAAAGATTATTATTGTGGACAAAAAGATACAAATCTAGCTTGTACTGAAGATGGTCTGCTTGCGCTTTAACCTCTCGAACGAGCAGATGTGTTTCCTCTCTGGAGAAGTGTCTGCTCTTAGTATAGCGAATCCTCCATGGCACGAGCACAACTGGCTCTTAAAGGGAATGGAAGATGACACTCTGATTGGTTTATTTCACGTTACGCCCAAAAAACACCCATCACTCATTAAGAGAATCAGGACCACCCGTTTAGATCACGTGCCCGGGCGAGCCGACTGCTTTCCTGCCGTTAAACTAGCAAAAGTGTATTCGGACACACGGTGAGTCCACCTGAGCCGTGCGCTTTAAACCATGAGCTACGATCCTGAAGATAGGCCCTCAAGTGTTAAAAGCAGCAGCTGTGAAACACTTTGTCTCACACACCTGAGACTCTTCCTGTGACTGTTTGTGGCTGTCGTGTGTGTGTGTGTGTGCGCGTGTGTGTGTGCGCGTGTGTGTGGGTGTGTGTAGTTTGTGTGTGTGTGTGCGTGTGTGTGTGCGTGTGTGCGCGTGTGTGTGTGTGTGTGCATGCGTGTGTGTGCGTGTGTGTAGTTTGTGTGTGTGTGTGCGTGTGTGTGTGTGTGCGTGTGTGTGCGTGTGCGTGTGTGCATGCGTGTGTGTGTGTGTGCGTGTGTGCGTACGTGCGCGTGTGCAGGGTTTGATGTCAGTGAACACATACTTCATTTTAGAACGTGATAATCACATCATTTATTTCTCGTAAGAAGTGAGATGATGTCCTGTACATTCAGCAGACATTGTTCTCTGTCACAGCTGAAAGAGAAGAAGAATATTTCCATACACTTGGAGCGTAAAGGCTTTCAAACACACAAAGTACTCTGCAGGTGTCATTTCTTAATCTCTTTTGTGAGTTTACTGGGCAAAAGTTCAAAGGAATGAAAGTTAACAGGAATTGTGTTGAGAGAGATGACAGCAGAAATGTGTTTGAGTGAGAGAATAGACAAACAGAGGAAGAGAGAAACGCAGTCACATCAAACTAAAAGCTAAAAATAAAGACAAGAGCTTTTCAAATAGATTCTTGCACAAAGAGCTGTACGAGCGTGTGGTCGCAAAGCCTGTTTTTTAAAGCTCACATCAACACACAAAACTTTCTAAAAAATGTTTGTTTATTTCTTTGTCTTGTTATTTGAATATTCCATCTTTCATCGGCGCCATGGCTGGGTCAGAGGTCAAGGGTCACGTGACGTCCCCGAGAGCTCTTTTAAATGTGATGAATAACAGAGGCTGCTGCATGGGAGGCTGAAATCTTCATTGCTTTATTTCCTTCTGGAGACACAGACACAGAAGAAAAAAGACTGGCGGTCCGAGTTGAGTCTAGTAGATCAGTTCAGGTGGTCCAGCCTCACATGAGGAAATGAAACGGTCACATGACCAAACACAAACCCTGACCTTACATAGCGGACGCTTGAGAAAATCCCTCACGTTCTCACGCTGACACCATGGCAGACAGGAAATGATTCTACTTCCTGTTTCTTCCCCACTTCCTCTTCCTCAATGAATGTGTCTCAATCAGCACAGGATGTTGAGCAAGAGCGTCGCGTCCGGCCCGTCGGCTCATCTGTGTGAGGGACGTGATCTGAGCTTAGAGACATCAGATTTAAAGACATCACTAAATAATCAGACATTACTCTGAACAATCATACCAATCACGTTTCTATTCTTCACGTCTGTTCGTGAGTTTAGGCCACACAATTGTGAGAATTATCAGACGTGTGGGAGTGACATCCATCCCATCATCTCTAAAACAAACACATTGACAGAAAGCCGACGCTTTCCACGCATTGTCAATGATCAGAGTGTGAAGCATGTGAAGAAGCAGCGATGAGGTCATCTCTCTAAACAGCCAATCAGATAATCTGATACACCAAACACACATCATTAGGTGATATCAGACAGGGTTTATGCTGGAGGTCGAGAAGTAAATCTCCAGGTCAATAATCATCATCTGCTCATTGTTCTGATCTCAGACGTCACAGTTCCTGATGACAGACGGATGTATTTCTGTATTTGCTGCTGCAAACCTCTCGTCTAACAAATAATACAAGCTTGTGAAAAAGGTTCAACGCAATAGAATAAACTGTAAAATCACACAGCTCATATAATAGTATTTGTTTTTAAGGCTGATCATCACACACACCTCTCTCTCTCTCTGTGTGTGTGTGTGTGTGTGTAAATATAAGAAACATCACCTGACTGACAAAAACTCTCAAACACCACAGACGCTTCATTCTCTCTTATTTATTTCCTGAAAAGACACAAATTATTGCTCATGAAAAACAAACTTTACTTGCTTATTTGGACCAAACACACAACATGTGAAAGGACAAGGAAACACAAAGCTCGGTATGTTTCACAGTTTTATAAATGAATCCGTACAGCTGAATCAACATGCTACATGAATCACGACTGACCGTGTGATCAACGTTTCTCTCTTAAAAATGAAGCAGTCAACTATATATTTACTGTCATCTCAGAAAGAAGGAACCAGCGAGTGTTGATTCAGTCCAGTTTTGTGAATCCAGTCATCAGTAATGATCAGAAAGCAAACGCTGGTGACTTTCACAGCTAGCCAACTAGAAAACATCCACTGTGTAGTAAAGCAGTTATGTCAGTGTATGTCATGATGTCTTATGTAATGTATAGAGCGAGAGAGACACATGAGGCCGGTCTGTCTCAACAGAAACATGTCTGGACACACGATGTGCGTTTCCTGTCGCACACCGATCAGACTGCACATCCACAACACCTCTCTGGTGTAAATGACCGGCCAAAACACAAAAAACTGTTTTCATCTTTAGTTAAACACGGTGTCGTGTAAACGCCCCTTTAATCAATACAGATGAGAGGCACTGAGACTGATCATGTGATCACAACTGGCCAATGGAAGCATGACGTCTGTAGTTCTGAGCTTCTGTCTCACTACAACGACAATTCATTTGAATGATATTTCAACCGTATCCACATACTGCTCAGCTCATAGGGCAAGAAATCAATGGTATTCTTCAGAAATAAAATACAGTGGAGATTATCAAGTGAATTTGTATTTTAACTAACTTGATATAGGCTTCATTTTCTCTCTGAAATAATACTTGACTCTTGGAGGTTTCCTTAATAATGCAAAGTAAAGTATCTGTTTATTAATAAAATGTCTTACAGTCAGTGGAATGACGTATCAAAAACATGTAATGCTCCCAGGAGAAATGAAGCTGATGTAATAATGCTACATTCTGTATTGAGTAACAGCTGAGAATCAGATTGTGAATGCTCATTAACACCAGACGTGAAGCGTCTGATGGATCTCCAGCGGCTTTCAGTGACTGCCCTTCGCTCAGGCCACGACAAACTCGCCATTGATGTCCGGCTGGACGTCAGGTTTCCAGACTGCCTCCTCCAGGTCCAGTGAGCTTTCACTGGACAGGCTGCTGTTGCTATGACGACGTGTTGCCTTGCGGTCGGCCGGCCACCGGTACGGGCCTCTCCTCGCCTTACGTTGAAGGCGTCGTTGCCGTAGTAACAGCTGAAGCTGCTGGACTTTACAGCGTGTGGCTTTATTCTCTGTCTGCCGCAAGCATTCGCCTGAAACATATGACATCATAACAACGGTTAAGAGTGAAATATACACCTGTCAGTGTTCATCTATACAAAACACTGTTTAAAATGACAAGAATGAGAAAATGTGAATGAAATCAAACTCATGTGCACAAACACACCTCACAGTCTAACAAGCCGCAAACGTAAAAGAGAAACATGTCCGGATATATTTACACCCCCCTAAATCTCCCTCTGACAGAACTAATGACAAATCAGCAGAAATCACAAGCGGTTAAACACACACAACCTGTTTGTCCACAGTTTTAATGTGTGTGAGATCAGAAGTCTGATGTTTCCACACTGTACAGCTCATGACTCATTCATCACTCTCATCAGCATGTTTTCCACTGCTCGCACGCACACAAAGACACGGGTCAGTAGAGCAGGGCTCCTGGAGGCCCGACGGCACCCGAGTTTGACCAAACCAAACTAAATAATACATGCAGCCTGTGTTTAGGTCTCGCAGAGCTCGAGTCTCGTTGAGACCTCCTGTATCTCGGTGGGCAGAGCAGTGTGTTAAGAACGTAAGGTTGTGTGTTGGATCCCAGGGGAACGTATAAATGTATAGGATAATGCAATGCAAGTCGCTTTGGATAAAAGCATCTGACAAATGCATAAATGTAAACGTAAACCTCACAGAGCTAAAAACATGAATCCAGTATAACAGAGAGAGAGAGCAGAGGCGGTGTGTGTGACTGCTCACCTGAGGGTTTCGGCTGCAGGTCGCTCTGCTGTGTCTCTGAGGTAGATGAAGGTGAACGGGGTGTGGCCGGAGGGAAGGGGGTCCGGCAGCGGAGGTGTGCCAGGGTTGGAGGAGTGCCCCTGTAATGGCGCGTGGCACTCAGCAGGTCATTCAAGATTTGAAGGATGGTGGTGATGTCACGGCGAGGATTACCGCTGCTGTCCTGACAGCTGGGATGTAAAGTACCTGAAGGTTGGAGGGTAATGATGACATAAACTAAAAAACACACACACACAAAGCTGTCTGGAGGTGAAAGCTTACCTGAGAATGTTCCTGAGAAAACTCCAGGTGCGTGGTTTAAGAGGCTCTCGATGAATGCACCTGGTTTGTGTGGTTGTCTGGAGCTGTGAACACTTTCCTCAGCCTAAAAAACACACAATCACAACATCTGTCAGATGAAAACACAGCAGGACGATCAGTGTGACACATGAACATCACTTCTTCTCACCTGAAGGCTAGGTGTGGCAGAGGCGGGGCTATGATCACTGTGGGTGTGGTGAGTGTGTGGGGCGGGGCTGCAGGGAGGTGAAGGAGGGTCCCGCTGGGGAGAGCTGGAACCCCCGCAGGGTAAATGTTGGGTGTATTCGTGGCTGCCCATCCCTGTAGGTGTCCGACTGGTGCCTGTAGGACCTCTGGAGACGGACGGTACCGTCTGGTGAGCGGCCAGCTGCAGCTGCACAAACATCATGTGATCACCCACACGCAGGGCGAGGGTCAGAGGGGAGCGGCCCGACAGAAAATCACTGACCTGGAAACAAGAGAGAGACTGTCACTGCTTCTCGATCAGAGGTCGATTAAACAAACAAACAAATACAAACATCTAAAGTATTAAAGGAGTTGATCAGGCGAGATGAAGCACATTTGCTGTGCTGTCCGAGGGGTGGGAGCAAACCCAGAGTTCTCCCCCCTTCAATCTGGAATAGACACCAGTAGAGAGCGAGCCGATGGGATGCTGCAAAACTGTCATGGTACAAAGGTGAGGGACGGCTTAACATAGTGTCTACTCCACACCCATTGGTTGGGTTATATTATCATGCTAATCATGCTTAGTTAAATAAACTCCATTAGATGATGAAGAGACTGAGCGAACTATTCCTTTAATGGAAGTGTAATGAATAATGAGACAAAGAATGAACATAATCAAAGCAACAAAATCATAAAGACGCTTTCCTCCTTCTGTTGAGAAGAGCACTACAGAGCAGTAATGCACTTTCTCTCGAGCACTGACCGGGCGGCACCATGTACGGGTGACGTGAGAAATGTAACATTGAGCGTGAAGGTATGTGTTAGAACTGTTGTTAGAATGTGACCTCTGCGTGACAACACATATCAGTCAAAGCACGCTGCAGAGGATTCTGGGACACTCGCACATTCACTGCTCCAGCGCGTCAGTTATTCTCAGAAAATCTGCGTAATTTATCATTACCGGTGGGTCGTGGACTAAAATGAGTCTGACACAGATGTTTAACAGTAACTCTCACAATATCTTCTGTTATTGTTGTTGTGTGTACAAATGTTTATCTGCCTCCGAAAACTCACGTCATGTCTTTGTACTCAATGAAGAACGTCTACGTCTTTATCAGTGAAGAAAGTAAGTATGGAGAGATAATAAGAGTTCATGTGATGATGGGAATGATGTATCGGTTCACTGTGAGCCGGTTGAAAATGGATAATAATCTGTGACGATTCAATCGGTTGAGACGTTAAAATAATCGAAGTTCATTTTTTGAACAGCAGGGGCCACAAACTTGGTAAATGTGGAAATGTAGATATTTCTTAAAGACGTAAACACAGACAGAGTCTTAGGGCTTTTGTATTTTTTTTTTTGTTTGTTTTAAAACTGCAATTTAGTTTTTTGACAATACGAGAATAGAATAAAAGGGCAGTTGATCATTTTTAAGTCATTCTGTAAAAATAACCGTGAATAAAATGGCATCCTGAGATCAGAATGGTGAATGGTAACATCCCTTGAGGTTATGATGAGTCTCAGGGAGTCACGACTGAGCACTTCACTCACAGACTTGTGACACATGAATGACAGAAGATATCACAACAAACGGCTGTTATATGACTTACACATCACGACACCACCACACTTCCCTCTCTCACTGTCTAACTAAGAATCAATGCACATTGCTGGTTCACTTCCTGTTTAAGTGTCCGGTCTTCCCAACAATATCCACAGCAGAGCTATCCTTATTTCAGTGTTTACGGTTCTTAGACAACAAACGTTCCAGAGCTCTCATGAGAGAGGTGATGATGGAGAGCATGTTTTCTGTCTCCGTTGACCCCGAGACCTTGAACTCTTTCTGACTGCACAATGCTATTAACATCAAATGATTTCCAATGATGCTGAATGCATTTCTGCAGAGATAAACGATGATGATGAAGGCACTGCTGAAGAAACGCTCACTGTCATCACTCTCATTGGCCAAACCAATAACATAAAAAACACAAAGACAAACGCTACAGCACATAATCATTAACACAATGATGACATCGGCAACATAACCCCTTACAATTTACACAATCTCTCACAGGACATAAAGAAATCCAATAAGTAATGTGTGCCATGCAGTGTTGGGGAGTAGCTAACTACACTTAGGGATGCTGCTAACTTGTTTCAGTAGCTTGGCGGTAGCTCAACTATGTTTAAAACAGTGCAGCTTTTCCTGTAGTTTATTACTTTAGAAAGTAGCAGTGCAGCGCGACCAGAAGCTAGTTTCCATTCAGCGCTCTGTAACGTCTTCTTATAATTACTTTATCACAAACTGATGTGGTTCATTATTGCAACCTACGGCATTAACTATGTATTGCGGCTCAGTGGTTAAATATTTAAAGTTCGAAACACACACGCTAATAAGTATTAAATATGAATCTTATGTAAATAAAAGAATAAATAAACAATGCAATGGTAATTTTATGTTTTAAACTTCTCTATTTATTTATTTAAAACATTAGTCACATTACTTAAAAATATAGTATACTTTAGTAACTACTTCTTTATAGCAACTTGTAGTGTAGCTAACTACTTCTTTATAGCAACTTGTAGTGTAGCTAACTACTTCTTTATAGCAACTTGTAGTGTAGCTAACTACTTCTTTATAGCAACTTGTAGTGTAGCTAACTACTTCTTTATAGCAACTTGTAGTGTAGCTAACTACTTCTTTATAGCAACTTGTAGTGTAGCTAACTACTTCTTTATAGCAACTTGTAGTGTAGCTAACTACTTCTTTATAGCAACTTGTAGTGTAGCTAACTACTTCTTTATAGCAACTTGTAGTGTAGCTAACTACTTCTTTATAGCAACTTGTAGTGTAGCTAACTACTTCTTTATAGCAACTTGTAGTGTAGCTAACTACTTCTTTATAGCAACTTGTAGTGTAGCTAACGACTTCTTTATAGCAACTTGTAGTGTAGCTAACTACTTCTTTATAGCAACTTGTAGTGTAGCTAACTACTTTTTCAAAGTAGCTTCCCCAACACTGGTGACATGTGTGATTGTAACATGCTTTGTGCCGTCTTCTGTTTGAGGTTGTGTTGATCTCATGATGAATATCAACACACAACAACAAAGCTCAACACTACACCTTTGATATACTTTTTCCGGCATGTAAGTCTCTCGGGCAATGTTTTATATAGCGGCTTTCCTGTAGCTCAGTGGTTTGAGTAAGTTCCTCACAGAGCTAAAAGAAATACAGTGTCTAGTAGAATACGATTAATGAATAGTGGCAATCAAATAAATTATTCTGATAATACACCTGTGACGATGTCATCGTGAATTACAACAGCAAGTTCAGTCCTGAAAGAACAGAGAAAGTGCAAAAACTCGCCACAAACTTCCTGAAAGCAGACAAACACCCACCCACCCAAACACCCAACACCCAACACACAGACAAACACACATTTCAGCCCAACACACACACTAAACATGTTCAAAAGTACTGTGACACAAACAAACATTAAAGGCGTCTGGGAGAACAACACTGCATCTTTTGCAGAAACAACGCTCACTTGCATCACACACGGTGATATATTCTGTGTGTGTGTACTTGACAACATGTCTCAGCAAGTTGAGAAAAACAACTCAATCTACACAAAATCAAGTGCCCTCACAATACAACACTCTGCAGTTATTTTGGTTGTGAGAGAGAAACTGCTCAGTCCTACACGAGTTCTAGGAAATCTTTTCATATCAGCTCGAGTCTAACCACAAACACACAGAGACTAAAATGACTTCACACAGCTCAGCAATACCAAAATGACGCACAGACCTGAGACAACACAACACAGAGCACGCACACACATGCAGATGTATACACCTGTGGTTTCACAGTCGCTACACACACACACACACACACACACACAGACTCCAATAAGCCTAAAGCCAACAGATGAGTAACACACCGAGTGATCTGCAGAAAGAGAAAAACGTTCTGACTGTGTGCAACAGTCTTATTGCTGTTGAGATGTCGCACGTCACGTTTGTGTGTGTGTGTGTGTGTGTATTCCTCTAATTACATTTGTAGGAAA
This sequence comes from Barbatula barbatula, assembly GCF_947034865.1. Taxonomy (NCBI): domain Eukaryota; kingdom Metazoa; phylum Chordata; class Actinopteri; order Cypriniformes; family Nemacheilidae; genus Barbatula; species Barbatula barbatula. The sequence continues at coordinate 239,805 of NC_136764.1, forward strand.
TGCAAACTCATTACAATAGATTAGGTGAACAATAGATGTTTGACTTCCAGTGAATAAGCGCGTGTCGGGTGAGCAGGAAGTGGGCGAGTGTTTTACCTGCGCATCTGTTAGACTCTCTAATGCCTGCAGGACTGACTGCTCCGGCCGCCACGACTGAGACTGTAAACACAAAACAACAACACTATCACACAGACATACAAACACTCATCAGCAATAAAACAATGAAACTATTGAAACAGGAAGTTGAAGCAGGACACACTGAAGCACTCGTTCCTGTATATAATACATCAAGTTTGTAAATAGCCTATTTGATTTATAAAACGATGCACGGTACACACCATCAGTCCGGCTTCAACCGCAGGAACAAGCGTCAATCTGCTTCCGTCACCAACACCAAAATCCTGCAGTTTTCCAGAGCTCAACTTCCTGTAGACAGAACACAACAATCTCCCATCATGCATCTCTTCACTTCAGAACAGTGTTAGTTCGGCCATTTCTTACGGGAATAGAGGGATTAGTTTAAATACAAACTAGGCCTTAGTTAACGTAGGACATTTAAAAAACACATTTGGTGCACACTGTGAATTTGTTCAGTTGTGTGTGTGTGTCAGTAATGAACGAACGAACAGACACCCTCCATCATAATTAACATATTTAAAGGGGTAGTTCACATTAAAAATATAAATTCTATCATCATTTACTTTCTTTCCTCCGCACAACACAAAGGAAGATATTGTGAAGAATGTTGTAAACAGCCCAACATTCACCTGCATGCGTCACAGTATTAGTGAATGAGGGGCTGTGATGTTCTGTTACCAACATCTTTAACTTTGTATTCGCACCTAATGAACTATTGCTCCTGTTATTTCTCCCTGAACTCTCTGTAAATCACTTCGGATGAAAGATGACAGGAGATGACAGGTGGACCACTCCTTTAACTTCTATATTTCTTGGATTATATTAGACAACTGTGACCTGGACTATGATCGTCTGCACAACATGACTTTCTTAGTGTTTTCCAGCACAAATGTCTAAACATTCTTGGATCAAGATCAACAAAACACATGAAATGAAAACGAGCGAGAACATCTGCCAATCTCGAATAAAGGTTTTTCTCACTCACTCAATTCAAGAAGATTTTTCTGATCCCTCGACAGATGTTTTTGCTCGTTTTAAGCGCAAATGACATTTGTAGAGAAATCTGTGAGTGACGTCAGCAGGAGGTCATCGGCTCTGGACTCACGTGTCTCTGAGGAGCAGCATCAGTCGGTCTTTGGGGACTCGCAGTTTCTGGGACAGCCTCCGCTTCAGTCCGTCCACCGTCTCCTCCACGGGAACCGGGAGATCCAAGCGGGTTCCGGTCGTGCAGCTGATGGACAGATTCATGGATTCAACCGCCTCGCGGTTCCGCGACATCCGTCTGCAGCTCGAGAAAGAGTCGACGAGCGCGCGAGTGAGGTGATAAATCCACGCGCCGAACTATACACAGACCATAGCGGACACGACACGCATCTGGATTCGGTAGAAAGTGTCTGATATCGCGATGGAGTCCTGTGAGTGTTTCCACGAGCCGCTCGTTCGGTCTGATGGCGAAGTCACCGCTCGCGCGACGATCTGAGCGTTTCCTTCTGAGAAACCCCGCCCGCCGCCACAGGCAACCAATAGCGTCGGCGGAGACTCCCACCCTTGCGGCGTTGGCCAATCGGCGTGTCGCTCGTGACGCCCACACGCACGGAACAGCCCGCCCACCCCGGGCAAATCATTCATAACACTTGACATCGTTTCTATAGAATCTCGCGCTTGAGACTGTTCACAGGAAGTGAATGTCATCTTTAGTTATTGTGACGTCACTACTAAATAATAACGATGAATGGATGAGATGTAAATGTGATGTTTAAAGAGATGATCCAGAAGTGTTTTGTGTCATGTTTACCTGCAGGACTCAGTCATGGGCGTGTCGGCTGTGACTCAACATGTCAACAGCTCACTTCCTTCAGCCTGTGAAAGGTGTTCATCACAGCGCCTTTGATTCATATCTGAAGTCTGTGTGATTGATGTTGTGGGTGTATGTGTGCAGAAAAATGTGAGCTCATCGTGCCAAGACAGCTCAGGAAGAATGTCCAACATCTCAGCCCAGAACATTCCGATACCGTGAGATGTCGTTGTTATGATGGTTTGACCGAGGTGTATTACACAATGCTTACTGTAACATGACTTATTATGAGTCATTGTTAGGTGGCAGGATATGTGTTAAACACGTTAGATAAGAGCACATGTGGATTATAGACTTGAGGTCAGATCTCCGTCTTCATATTGTTGATCGTTTGCTTCATAGTTCACTTTCAACGCCGATTTAGTCACAAATAATGAATCAATCATATTTATTATAATTCATATCCTCTGCATTATACATTGTGTGTGTGGTGATGTCCTGTGGTAATGCAGCGGTTGCAGGTGAAGCTCGGCGTGTTTTCTGGCAGGATTCTGTGCCGTGACGTCAGATTCAGGAACAGTTCAGCTGAGACAAGACACTTCATTCCCTATCTCAGTCTTAAAATAGAAACAACACCCCCCCCCTCACTCCGGTGCCAGAGGCTGCGTCATTGTATTCCCACACACTCCTCCTCATCCTCTCTATCCATCTCTCTGTTCTGTGCTATGTTTGCCTCTCATCTTTTCATTTGATGTCTTTCTCATTTGGTTTATTTCTGATAACTGCTCTGATCCGGTCTGGATCTATTCTGTTTATGATTCATCTAATGCTCATAGATCTCATGTCTTGCTCTCTCTCTCTCTCTCTCTCTCTCTCTAAACAGAGCAGTGATGATGATAAGGATGATGTTACCGTCTGATATAATCACTAAATTCAAAGGCAGTTATTGTAAATGATCACAGACAACAGTTTACCGAAACCTGTCTTAAACTAAATGATTACTTCGGTCTAAATGAGTGTACCCCACCAAGCTACTGTTGTATGCATGAGCCACGTCCGGTTGGTCGAGGTGTTGGTGTCTTTTTTAATTATTAGATTAGAGTTAAATCTAATCTAATCATCTAGGGACTTTCTTACTGTAACTCAGAGAAGAGAGCATACATTTAAATCATTTGAAGTGCTTGTGTTGAACATAATTGTTCCTAACAAAAGTAAAAAAACATTGCTTTCCTTTACATTGGCCACTGTGTATAGGGTCTATACACATAGGGTCCTGGCCCCTTTACTGATTTTCTGAAAGAGTTCACGAACTTCTTATTGGACCTATTGGTTAACGTTGATAAAGTAATAATTGTTGGAGATTTTAATATCCACGTAGATAGCGCTAACGATGCATTAGCTGTGGTGTTTACAGAGCTACTACACTCTTTTGGAGTAACACAAATATCAATGGACCCACTCATCGATTTAATCATACACTAGACCTGATTATATCTGACTCCTTTAATAACCATACCAATGAATACAGAATCGCTCAATGACATGACCAGCAAATTGGGCACCATTTTCTCTAATACACTGGAAGCTGTCGCACCTTTGAAGTCAAAAAAGATTTATGAGAAAAACAAAGCACCATGGTACAATAGCACCACTCGCGCCCTTAAAAGAGAAACACATAAACTGGATCACAAATGGAAACAAACCCAATTAGAGGTTTTTAAAAATGGCGTGGAAAGAGAGTGCAAACTTTTATAAAAAGGCACTAAAAGCAGCAAAGGCTGAGCACCTCTGTAACACTGATAGAAACGAACACAATCAATCCAACGGTTTTATTTAGTACAGTTGCTAAATTAACAAATAAACAGACATGGCCTGACCTGACCTGGTTATTCCGCCACACCTTGGTAGCAATGAATTCATGAAATTCTTTACAGAGAAAATTTAAAACATACGAGACAAAATAGTAAAAACTCAACCTCCAAGTCTGTCCTATGATAGTACCAACCATCGCCTCAAAAAAAGGCTCCAGTGTTTTTCACTGTAGTGAGGTAGGCGGGAGTCGACGCGCACCGGTCTCGTATCACGGAGGAGATCGGGAGCATACCCGACCGGACCGTCAGTGAGAGAGGACCAGGCCTTACTTTTAGTTATGGTTTGTTTGAGTGCTGTCTATTTACGTTTATATTTATTAATTAAAGATGTTTGAATGTTTGCCGATTCCCGTCTCCTTCCTTCCTTTTGGTGAATCTTGTTACATTCGGGTTAGGGTTAGGGAAGATTTAATTCAATTTATTGCGACATCCAAATCTACAACTTGTTTTTAAGACCCCATACCAACTAAATTATTAAAAGAGTTACAACCTGTTGCAATTGAGCTACTACAATGGTTCAGATCTTACTTATCAGACAGACATCAGTTTGTCCATTTAAATGGGGAATCATCCAATCTAACGCAAGCAAATGATGGATTACCTCAGGGATCGGTTCTAGGACCCCTGCTGTTCTCCATATACATGCTTCCCCTCGGAAACATTATTAGAAAACATGGAATCAGCTTCCATTGCTATGCAGATGATACTCAGCTATATATCTCATCAAGACCAGATGATTCCTCCCAGCTATCCAAATTGGCAGAGTGCATTGAAGATATTAAACATTGGATGACCTGTAATTTCCTTCTTTTAAATTCTAATAAAACAGAAATATTACTTATCGGACCAAAGACACGCAAACCAAATATTTCTGATTATAAACTGCAAGTTGAAGGATGTACTGTTACTCCAACAAATACAGTAAAAGATCTAGGCGTTATATTAGACAGCAACCTGTCATTTCAAAATCACATCTCAAATGTCACAAAAACAGCCTTTTTCCACCTAAGAAATGTCGCCAAATGATGAAATATTCTATGTGTTGCTGAATAATCTAGAATAATCTTGCTTGTTCTACAACATCATGCACTGTGCTGCGTTTTACCTTTTCTTATTTTCTCCTGTGAAGCTGCCTTGGAACAACGCTATATAAATAAAATTGAATTGAATACACTGTTTACATTGGCCTGGAGGTACTGTACAACAATCCCAGTAGGGAAGTGAAAATGATGTCCTGTACATTCAATTCAATTTCAATTCAATTTTATTTACATTGCGCTTTTCACAATTTGCATTGTTCCAAAGCATCTTTTCTGTACAGATATGAGACACGCATACAGTACAGTGAAGATACTAGTGAGAAGATGCTTTAATGTTGTTAAATATTATCACGGGTAGAAAGCTCATTTACATATAATGGTAGAAAATGATGATGAGCTTTTAATGTCCCTTCAAGTTCAGTTAAACCACAAACACAAAACACTTAACATGAAATGGACAAAATTATTTAATTTAAATATACAACAGAAACATAGAACGCAAAAATCTCATTAGATCGTTTTATGAGTAGCCCACAAATCCTGAATTTATTTATGAATCCTGTCTCGTGTTTCATCTGCTTATTTAAGATGCTTCAACAATATACAGCAGGTCTCTAACACAAATAATGCACTTGTGTGTGAGATGAAGTGAAACAGTGTCGTCGTGTGGCAGTGACGGGAACTGCACTGATGCTGAGAACAGTGTTTAGTTCGGATTATTATCAAACAAATCCATATTCAAGATGTCAATTCTTTAATGAAAATGTATTATTCTGTTACTCTATTAATATATATATCGAACCACATGTCATTCCGCATTCGTTATTTTGATATCTTACGTCGCGTGCAAGACGCGCATTTGCAACAGCAAATACAAATAAAACCTGCTATTATTCACAAGTGTCACTCAGATATTGAAACGACAGTTCACGCGTGGCGTTTAAAGCTCTCGTGTAGCTACAGCAAGTGAACGTTAGTAACACATTTTCTGAATCGATGTGTTTCTGCAGCGCACACTGAAGCATCACCTGTGACGCACATCACGCGGAATCCCACCGCTCGCATCATCAGCACCAGTGGGCGTGTCCTCGGTGTCCGGGCTTCATTCATAAACTCGAGCTCTCATTAGGATGAAGTCTAACGCGTCTTCTGGAGTATCGTGCTATTGGCGAGCGCTTATAACGCGTCCCTCACGCGGACAGCATGAATTGCAAATAGGTGAGTGGATGTTGGATGTTCATTTGTCGCGTTGTGACGCGTTCTATTGAGTATGTATCGTCGCGCGTCGGTCCTGCAAACGCGTCTGACTCATCGCAGCGTTCAAAAGAAAGAGATCGCGATAGAAACGCGTTCACTGAAATCCGCGAGCGTTTATCTTCTCGTCGATCGCGTCGCGTTTCTATCTTGACTGTGTTTGGCGCAAGTGATCTGACCGCCCAGTAAAATAAAGGCGGCGCGAGCGAGCGTCAAAAGACTCGATCAACAGAGCCTTATGAAAATGACCCGCAGTAAAACTGTTTTAAAAATGTGTTTTTTGCCTTTGAACTACTATAATTTATATACGTATAACCTAATAAGAATAAGGAAAATACTGCGGTTCAAGTGCGATTCATTCAATTCAATGTTATTTATATAGCGCGTTTCACAATGTGCATTGTTCCAAAGCAGAAAAAAGGTCACAGCACAGTGCATGTGTTTATAGAACAAGTTAAATGATTCATTTTATAATAATATCTAATGTCAGCATCTCCCGGTGGTTTATTTAGCATATTTTGCATGAAGTGAATGCTTGTCTGTAAAGATGCGTCTTTAATCTATAGATTTAAATTGGGCGAGTGTGTCTGATCCTGGAATAATATCAGGAAGGTTATTCCAGAGTTTAGCTGCTACGTATGAGAAAGCTCGACCCCTTTGGTGGATTTAGTTATTCTATGTGTTATCAAAAGAGTTTTGAGATCTTAGAGAGCGTGATGGGTTGTAGTGTGATAGAAGCTCTGTTAGGTAGGTAGGGGCTAAACCCTTTAAGGGTTTATAAGTGATTAAAAGAACTTTAAAGTCAATACGATACTTAATGTGTAGCCAGTGAAGGGTTTGATAACATTGGGGTTATGTGATGGTATTTTCTGGACCTGGTTAGAACTCGGGCAGCTGCGTTCTGAACTAACTGTAGTTTGTTTATTGATGATGAAGGACAAACACTTAGTAGCGCATTACAGTAGTCAAGTCTTGAGGTCATGAATGCATGAATAAACTTTTCCGCATCAGCAACACACAGAATATTTCATCATTTGGCAACATTTCTCAGGTGGAAAAAGGCTGTTTTTGTGACATTTGAGATGTGATTTGAAATGACAGGTTGCTGTTTAATATAACGTCTAGATCTTTTACTGTATTTGTTGGAGTAACGGTACATCCTTCAACTTGCAGTTTATAATCAGAAATATTTGTTTTGCTTGTCTTTGGTCCGATAAGTAATATTTCTATTTTATTAGAATTTAAAAGAAGGAAATTACAGGTCATCCAATGTTTTATATCTTCAATGCACTCTGCCAATTTGGATAGCTGGGAGGAATCATCTGGTCTTGATGAGATATATAGCTGAGTATCATCTGCATAGCAATGGAAGCTAATTCCATGTTTTTTAATAATGTTTCCGAGGGGAAGCATGTATATGGAGAACAGCAGGGGTCCCAGAACCGATCCCTGAGGTAATCCATAATTTACTTGCGTTAGATTGGATGATTCCCCATTTAAATGGACAAATTGATGTCTGTCTGACAAGTAAGATCTGAACCATTGTAGTGCCTGTCCCTCAATACCGGTATAGTTGTGTAAGCGATCTAGAAGTATGTTATGGTCTACGGTATCAAACGCAGCACTAAGGTCAAGCAGGACCAGGAGTGAGATGTTACCTTTAACTGATGCTATAAGCAGGTCGTTTGTAATTTTAACGAGCGCAGTTTCAGTGCTATGATGCGATCTAAAGCCTGACTGAAATGTTTCGTGCATGTTGTTATTTTGTAAGAAAGAGCACAACTGAGTGCACACTACTTTTTCTAGTATTTTAGACAGGTATGAGAGATTTGAAATCGGTCTATAGTTTCCAAGTTCATTTGGATCTAAGTTTGGTTTCTAGAGGCTTAATGACGGCCATCTTAAAGGGTCCTATGGACATGGCCTAGATTAATTGACGAGTTGATAATGTTGCTATAAGTTTAATTAAGTCTTCCTATTTTATGGGTGAAAAACGCTGTAGCCTTTCTTTTGGAGCGACGGTCAGACTTTGAGTTTTGAGTTTTTACTATTTTGTCTCGAATGTTTTCGATTGATGATTACAGTAGTAAAATCACGGTTTGGTTGTTTAATGTGAGTACTGCGGCTCTCTCCAGGCTTTATGCAATAATACATTTGCATGTATGACATCATGCAAACATCCTTCAAATAGTACACAGTCTTTTTGAGCATGTGCAGCTTTCATGTGTACTTTATCTTCAGAAGTGTGAATGCAGATACCGGTTGTAGCATACTTTAGTAATGCAATATTATAATAATAATACATTTTGTTTTTAATGCACCTTTCTCACACCCAAAGTGCTATAACAATGTGTAATTAGATTAAATATGTAATTAATAAAAGATTCCATAACCTCAGGGCAGCACAAGAAAATACTCGCTGACCGATAGTTTTTAGTTAGTGAAGGGAAAGAGAATTGGCAGAGCGGAGAGAACGTATGGGTCAGATACATAACTAGGAGGCAATCCGTGGATCGCTTTATGACATTAAACCAAAGTTTTAAACTCAATGCCAGATTGAACAGGAAGCCAATGCAAGTATATAGTTATAGAACGCTTCTATAGTATTCTGAACTAATGGGGCACTCCACCCAAAAATTACAATTCTGTCTTCATTTACTCCAAACCTGTACGCCTTTCTTTGATCTGCTAGACACAAAGGAAGTTAAAGAATGTTAGCAAGTGACATTTCTGGGACATCATTGACTACCATAGTAGGAAACATTATATTGTTTTGTTCTGTTTATCACAAAAGAAGATATTTTGAGGAATTTAGGAAAGCAATCTGTACTACACTCAAAAGAATGTCGGGTTATTTCGACCCATCGGTGGGTTAAAAAGTGGACAAACCCAACTCTAGGCTTAAATGAACCCAGAGAAAGTTTATTTTTGACCCAACGATGTGTTAAAAAAACCCAGCATATGTTCACCTTTTACCCAATGCTTGGTTGAAATAACCCAACATGTATGGCACATTTGACAGCCATTTTATTGTTTCCTACTACATTAGTCAATAATCCCCAAAACTGTCAGTTGCTAACACTCTTCCAAATGAAATGACAGTTTACTGTATTGTCCTGTACTGTATTATCATCACAACTATTGACAGATCAGGTGCATGTGGACGGTTTTATAAGTGTAGTAACAGTGTTTGTTAGCAGATTGATTAGCAATTATATGATCATAGATTTACACCTTGCTACAGATATATCATGATTATTACACGGCTCGTTGGAATGCATGATTCTGATTGGCCTGTTGCAACATTTGTAGGTTCGTTATTCCCACATTACAACCTCTTAAAACTAATAACACACGGTAACCCGGACGCTGCAAATCAATTGGTCCCAAATCAAGTTTTTTTTACAAATTAAATCTTTTAATAAGATATATGACTTCATGAATGAATTATATTTACAAATTATTAAACCAAATTGCCTGTTCTTGACATTTGAATGTCATAACATGCGGCTTCTGAACATTATCACTGAGACGGTAGTTATGCTTAACTTGGATTCGTCTAAAAACGTAAACTGGGTAACTCTTGTTTAACAGTGGTTTATTTTATTGGGGTTAATGATTGACACACATGTTAATGTTCACAAACGCTAGTGATGATCAATCGTCATTCTAAAACAAGTTTTTATTGATATCATCTGCAGTGTTGCTCTGCTGCTATCAGCACTTCTGATTCTAGAAACGTCACAGCGTTCTCCATCAATCCCATAATTCCTCAGCTGGCATCGACAGGGTTTCCGTTTGGAGCATGTGTGTTTGGGAATGTGTGTGGATTTGAGATCTGCTCATGAATGCACAATGATGTGCAGCCGCTCGCTCAGTTTCCCAGCAGCACACATGCACAGAACACATTCACTCGCTGTTAAAATGCCAGTGGAGTGTGTGTGTGTGTGTGTGCTTCATCAACACAACTGTGTCACACTCGAGCGCACTTCATCATTTAACATGTCTACAGTAGTTTAAAGTGTGTTTGGAAGAAAGCTGTGGCCTGACTGATATCTAGTATTAAGATACCTCAAAGATTAGATACACACATATATAATTGAAACTTAGATATTCGTTTATCATTGATTCGATTAAAAATGTTAGTTGCATTTTGTTCAACCATTGTGTAGTGTTTAGAAAACTGAAACAGGAAGTTCTTTTGGACCAGCATTGTTAACGTCTTCCAAAGTGGTCTATACCTTACTTCGATTTAAAAAAAATATATAATTCAGTTGTTGCAAAATATTGCGATATGCACATTTGCGATATGCTGATAACTTGGTATATTGAGCAGTCCTATTACAGTAAAGGTGTAACATTAAGAGACTGATTGTAAAGTATTTCAGTATGTGGTCAAATGAATCTCCGCCGACCTCAGAACAGCGGGACTCTGCTGGACATGAAGTCTGTTGTGATGAATCTGTCATGTGTTCTTTCAGGTGTCACACACTCTGTGCCGGATCATGAGTGATGAGTCTCTGTTACACACCCGCCGGACCACCGTAAGTCTGAAGAGCACAACACAAATAATAAAACAGATCTTTGATTATGAACAGTTTCTCGTGTGTGTAATGCATTTAGTCATTTAGCAGACACTTTGATTCAAAGTGTCTTAAACAATAGAAGCAATTGGATCAATGTAAGGATGACAATGCATAAGTGCAGTTACAACCGATCTCATACAGCCGGCACAGAATACAGTGATGTCACAGATTCACTCTTCTTAACTCTTCGAGCACACGCTGTACATTCTGATGTGATATCAGATCATCTCTCATGTATATCTGATGAAGGACTGGATAATAACTTCACTACATTACATCAATATCTACTGTTGTCATATGTGTTTACTGTAACAATTGTCAAAAGGCACAATAGAAATGAAAAAGAGATGAAAGTTCACTCACTCTGCAGGACGTGCCGCTGGCGTCAGACGCTCAGGAGAACTACATTCTTCTGCTGGTGTTGTTGTGCGTGTTTGCTGGCGGGACTCTGATTGTTCTCTTCATTCTGCTCATCTTCTGTCATCGCTGCTGTGGACCGCAGCGCAGACACTCCAGGTGATTCACACATATGACACACGTCACTTCAAACACACACACACATCCTCATCACGTGTTTGTGTGTGTTCAGAGCCAGTGAGGACCAGGAGAAAACCAACACCACATACATCGAGGAGAGTCAACCGGCACAGGGTGTGTGAACACACACATCTATACTGTACATATAATATACACACATGACACCTTTACGGCTGCTGAAACCTCATGTTCACCTGCAGACGTCAGCTGCGAGTCTGTCTCCAGTTGTCATGGCGATACGGATGCTGATCATTTTCTGTCTGTGGCCGGCGCGGCCCGACGAGTGTCGTTCAATGAGACCGGCATCTATGAGCCAAGCGCAAAAGACAAAGAGAGAGGACGCAGGTCAGACACACTTACAGATCAGAGTTCAGATGAAGCCGGACATCAGTGATGAGTAATGTGAGATATATAACGTAGTGTTCAGTGTTGTGAGGATCATACTGTGTGTTCTCTATCAGCTACACACTCACAGAGGGAGACTTTCATCACCTGAAGAAATCTCGACTGACACATGCACACATGCAGCCGCCCGCTCTGAAGATCAACACCATACTGGAGTGTGACACACCTGAAAACAACCTCACAACTTCTGATGACAACACACGCACACATTCACTCGCCATCTTACAGGTAACACACACACACACACACACACACACCACCACAAACACAACCCCCCCCCCATACACACACACACCACCACAAACACAACACCCCTGCAAACTAACACACACACCACAAACACAACCCCCCCCCCCACACACACAGACACCCCTGCAAACTAACACACACCACAACCCCCCCCCCCACACACACACACCCCAAACACACACAACACCCCTGCAAACTAACAGACACACACCACAAACACAACCCCCCCCCCCCCACACATACACACTCACCACCACAAACACAACCCCCCCACACACACACACACACACACCCCAAACACACACAACACCCCTGCAAACTAACAGACACACACCACAAACACAACCCACACACACACACAACACCCCTGCAAACTAACACACACACACCACAACCCCCCCCCCCCACACACACACACCCCAAACACACACAACACCCCTGCAAACTAACACACACACCACCACAAACACAACCCCCACACACACAAACCCCAAACACACACAACACCCCTGCAAACTAACACACACACACCACAAACACAACACCCCCACACACACACACACACCCCAAACACACACAACACCCCTGCAAACTAACAGACACACACCACAAACACAACCCCCCCACACACACACACCCCAAACACACACAACACCCCTGCAAACTAACACACACACACCACAAACACAACCCCCCAACACACACCACACACACCCCAAAACACACACCACAAAACACCCCCCCAAAACCCACACAACACCCCTGCAAACTAACACACCACAAACACAACACCCCCCACACACAACACCCCCGCAAACTAACACACACACACCACAAACACAACCCCCCCCACACACAACACCCCCGCAAACTAACACACACACCACAAACACAACACCCCCCACACACAACACCCCCGCAAACTAACACACACACACCACAAACACAACCCCCCCCACACACAACACCCCCGCAAACTAACACACACACCACAAACACAACCCCCCCACACACAACACCCCCGCAAACTAACACACACACACACCAGACAACACCCCCGCAAACTAATACACACACACACACCCCAAACACACACACACCACCCCCCCAAAACACACACACACCCCAAAACACACACCACACAACACCCCCCCAAAACACACACAACACCCCTGCAAACTAACACACACACACACCAGACAACACCCCCGCAAACTAATACACACACACACACCCCAAACACACACACCACCCCCCCAAAACACACACACACCCCAAAACACACACCACACAACACCCCCCCAAAACACACACAACACCCCTGCAAACTAACACACACACACCACAAACACACACAACACCCCTGCAAACTAACGCACACACACCACAAACACAACCCCCCCCCACACACAACACCCCCGCAAACTAACACACACACACACACCCCAAACACACACCACACAACACCCCCCCAAAACACACACCCCAAACACAAACCCCTACACAACCCCCACCACCCCCCAAAACACACACACACCCCAAACACAAACCCCTGCACAACCCCCACCACACACACAACACCCCCCCAAAACACACACCACACAACAACCCCCCAAACTAACACACACACACCACCCCCCCAACACCCCCCAAAACACACACACACCCCAAACACAAACCCCTGCACAACCCCCACCACACACACAACACCCCCCCAAAACACACACACACACACACCACCCCCCCAAATAACACACACACCACAAACACAACACCCCCCCCCCCCCACACACACACCACCCTCCAAACCACACACAACACTACACAACACCCCCAAACACACACCACACAACACCCCCCCCCCACACACACACAACACCCCCAAACACACACATTCACTCGCCAAAATCAAGTAACACACACACACACACACACACACACACACACAGTTTATATTTCAGATACACAGAACAGTGATGTAAAAGATCAATAAAACATGAATGAACGAGAAGAAATATGACTGTGTGTGTGTGCAGCCGGTTGAGAGTGTGTGTTCAGACTCATGTGTCATGTGGATGAATCAAAGCTGCAGTTCTGCTCTACCTGGAGACTCTCTGAACACCAGTGAACACGCCAGCAAACCCCCAAACCCATCGCAAACCGTACGTGACTCATCATCACCTTCATCATGTGTTCAGACACCTGTGCTGTGACTGTGAGTCTGTCTCTCATCTCCTCGTCTGTCTCTCCACTGCTTCCAGCTGGAGATGTTGAACAGAAACACACTGACTGATGGAGATCCAGTCATCACGGGCGGCGGTCCGGCACTGACTCAGGGCAGAGTGTTTCATTTTCTGTCTAAACTCCGGCGTCATGCCAGCCTGGAAGGTGCCGGTCCGTTCTACAGCGTGAAGAAATGGAGCTTTGACAGCATTCAGAGAGCCGCCAGTCTGGACACCAGAGGTGTGAACGACTTTAATAATATTAACCTCTCGCACTGAAAACTCTTTCGGTAGCGGCCGGTGTGAAGGTGACAGAAGTGCTCATCCTAGACGAGTAACTGGAACAGAATTCACTGGTTTTGTTCATGTTTTCAGGTTCTCCTCGCAGACGTGCATTTCACAGGCAGAGAGCGGCCAGCGAGACTCTGGATTCCGAAGAAGAACATCTGCAGACCGGAGTCTGTGACTTTCTGTTGAGAAATCATCCCATCCGTCCGAAGACGAATCCACCGAGACGTCTTTCTGCCGGATCTCTGAAGCCCGACGCAGAACCTGAACTCAGCAGGTGACGCCAGAGCTCTCTGAAAACAAAACACATTCTCAGTTTCATAGTGAAAGTTTGGTTCACCAGTGGAAAAGTCCATTTCATTTGCACCACTATGACACATAAGGGATTGTTCAAACACTTTACAATTCAGTTTTAACATGAAGGGAAGAAAAAGCATATTTTTGGATTAAGAATCCCAGCAGTGACCTCACATAAAGAACAAACACATTAATCTGAAGCGTGTCCAGTCAGTTTATCTGAAGGTACTGAAGCTGTGACACAATTTAAACATGAAGAATAAGAGAACTGAAAAGATCACGTTCATCATCTGAAGTGTTTTGTGTCTGTAGGTTGGAGTTGGAGAGAGCGATGGAGCTCAGATGCGGCACAGAAACAGATCTGCCATCCCCTCAGGAGGTGAAGAGCGCTGAGGAAAACGGACACACATCTGAAGAGTTCGGAGCGGCGAGCCGTCAAGAGAGTTTGGAGCAGCCCAGTTATTATCGTGACATCTGGAGCCTGAGAGCGTCTCTGGAGCGGTACGCCTCCTCCGACCTCAGCAGTAACGACACGCGCAGCGATGCTGACAGCGTCTGTTCCGTAGGGCCGTGCAGAGGCGGCGTCTCAAGCTTTAGGTCGCAAGACATCGACGACGAAATGGACGGAGACGGCGAGCTGCCGTACGACGAAGGGCCGCAGAGAAATGGACGGGACAGCGTTGATGGAGAAACCGGCAACAGGAAACTCCTGCAGATGGACAGCGGTTACGCTTCCATTGAGGCTCCGTGCAAACCTCTGGAGGAGTTCCGTCTTTTTGGAAGTGCTTCTGGAAAGAGCGCTTCGGAACGCCGCCGCTTCTTCACCAGCGCCGGGAGGAAGGGTACGGTCTGTGAGAGTTTTGACACACGTCTGTTCAAAGAGGAGCTGGAGGACGAGGCGAGTCGCGAGACCGCGGTCAAACCAAGAGCGGCCTTCTGCCGCCGAGACTACAGCATCGACGAGAAAACCGAGGCACTGTTTAATGAATTCTTACGTCACGATCCTCAGATGGATCAGCAGGGGTCGCCTTCGCTCAGACACCGTCACCGCTCACGCGTTCATCTTAGGAAACAGTGGCAGCGCAGTAAACAGTACAGCGACCCCGGAGCCGCCCAATACTCGCCATCGCTGGAGCGTCAACGCTGCTACCCACTCCGCCGAGGAGACAGCGCCAACTACCCTCTGGATACCAGATATCACAGCACGCTGCCACGCATCGCCAGCGCCGCCGACGAGGAGGCCAGTGAGGGGGCTGGACAGTGCACTCATGACCCCGAGGGCGCCGGCCTGTCCTCACACACTGAAGGTTCTGCTCGGGACCCAGAGGAAAACGCAAACAACAGCAGCAACAACACGAGCCGTCGCTTCTCTTCAGATCGTCTGCAGGTTTGTGGGATACAGGAGAAACGCGCAGACACACATAAACATTCGGAGACTGAGCTCGAGAGCTCAGATCCTCAGCAGCACATCATAAACACAAACCCGCCAGATAAAGTGATGTCCGCTCTCAACGATCGGCTCTACTCCAGTCTGAGGACTCACACCAGCCGAGAGTGCACAGCGAGCGTGAGCTGCACTTCACCGGACCTGGTGGAAGAATAAATCATCTCCAAACTCACATCTGCTCTTCTGAAAAATCACATTCACGAGGAAATCAGTCGTTATGATGAAATGACAGTGTGAGTAAATCTATGGTAACACAAAACATGAGAAGAAATCAAATGATGTCAGATGTAAAGTCGCCCTTCACTGGTTTGCCGGACTGAAGTGAATATTTCAACTCTCCAGCAGTATGATAGCAGCATGATTTATACAGTATAGGGTTTGTTTATTACCGCCGGTTCCGATGAGAATGTTTCATTAATCTAAACAGAATGAAAATCTCCCATTATGTACATCCATCCCAGAATGCATTGCTCCTCATTTCATGTCTTACTGAATCTTCGTTTATAATGGGTGACAAGTGTCTTTATTAAAGCAGGTGACATGAACTTTAATAAGCGCACACGCACACACACTCTGCATGATGCACTTTCTTCATGTATTTGTGATTTCACACGGTTAGCGTCACTAGATGAAACGTCTGTCTCTGAAGAAATAATGAGAAATGTTTCTTTTTAGATGATTATTTTACTGTTTTAAAGAGTTTTGATATACCCGTTCACCCTCAGCGCATCACATGCTTTTCTTTCTCATAATCATCCCATCATACACATCACAATTTCTAATGAGAAAAATAGTGGCTGTGGATTTCATCTTTCTGTGATTTTATTGGATGTATAAAAACATCTGTTTATTTTGAAACGGAACTGGCAGCAGACTGACGGTTGAAGGGGAGGAGTTAACGGATGCTCCGCCCAAGCCGTCTATCATATGTCATTTAAGATGGAAGTGCATTTTCTGATTTTAACTGAAGATTATGAGGGCACACACATTTTATAAAGAGAATGACCCACATTAACTGTTTACAATAAACGCTGCAACATTTAATGAAAAAATAGGCATTGCCATTTTTCTTTTCACTGGGACTTTAAATGTCAGTATAGGAAAGGACTGTTGCCATGGAAACAGATAGAGGAGATCAATGACCATAATTCTGCACGATCCTGCCTTTTACTTTCACTCTAATCATGTTTTTCTCACAAAATTCTGCAACGGAACACAAACAACATGATCTCCAGCAGTCAGAGAGGGCGGAGCTTCTCGAGTCATGATGTCATTTCTGGCTTCCTATTCTATGACGTCATTATCCTGAACAAGTGCACACAAACACACACATTCAACAATAACACATGCGTGTGTGTGTGTGATACAGTAGAGATCAGAAAACTTTAGTGTTATCGACACATCATCATCATCTCATTCACATTTATTCATAACCTCTGTTCTGAGTTTTGTTTCTTTCTGTTTGTTTGTCTTGTCCAGATGCATGTTTTCTTCAGATTTGAACTGACCAGCAGAAATGTTTTGAATACATCAGAAATATGTGTTAACCCTTGTGTGACATTCAGGTCTGTGAGACAGCCTCACTCTCACATGTGTATTTATTTCAGATGAACCAGTTTTTCTTTTTCTGCTTTTTTATCAAAACATGAACACCATACGAGGGTAACAGAAACACACTTGTGCGTAAACTGTAAAAGACTCTCTCCCACATTTATGCATTTACTTGCACCCAACGATGAACAGAACTCATGGATTAATGCGACATTTGCTTCTTTCTGATGTAAAAAATGATTGATAACGTAATAAAGCAATAAGTGAATTATTGCATGTTTGATCTGTGTAACGTGTGAAGCCGTGTGTTAAATGAATGTGAAGGTGTTGAGCATCATGAGCAGAATATTGAATCAGAAGATGAAAGTGGTGTGTTTCTGCAGCGATGAGTCACACGCACGCACACACGCGCGCACACACAGCTTTCAAACCTTTTTATTTCTCCCACAAGCTCCATTTATAATCTTACTCAAGTAGATTTGCACCAAAATTCCATTCAACAGATTTTCTCTGACCGTACAATTACACTGTCGGTTATTTGCTGGTGTGTCTTGAAGAAAAGGGAAATAAAGGGAAAGGTTTTGCAGTTTAGTTTAGAATAAATGCTTGAATATATGGGGATTATGTGTTTGCTCATGATCTGAGCCCTTTAATCAGAGGAAAGACATGAATCAATGAAACTAAAGACTGTTCTCCCACAAACAAGCAAACAAACGACCATCCAGTCCGCTTCCGTCGGGATGTGTTTTATATAAATAATACTTAAAAAATATTTAACGGGAACAAAAACAAACCAAACGAGGGTCCTCCAAACTCTTCCCAGCATGCAGTGTTTTAATGCTTTAGTTTTTTTAAACATTGCTGATATTCTTCTCATTTGTGCCACAGTCTCTCTCCATGAACGGACGTCTTTGTATCATAACACAACTGTAGTTCATTACTGCAAATGAAAAGATGCTCTAAAACTAAACCGTGAGGTCACACGTGCACCATCGGCTCGCTACACAATAACATCCACGAGGTCTTTGGGTGCCGATCAAACCGGGTTGAGACCGGACACAGAACAAGACAACAGAGACCTCAGCGAGAGATAGAGCGAGGAGGAGGAGGATTGTGGGAAAAAGGGGTCCGTTCTTTAACAGCATCCTCAAATGAAGTGTGTCCGTTCCAGATGCAGTGGAGTGAGAAACACAAAAGTCCGGATGCCGTCTGTGTGGAGTTCATATAAAGGGCAGAAATGTGCGTTGGGAACAGCGTTCAGTATCGACTGCAGGGAAACAACACAAACCTGCAGAGAAACCACACACACAATGCAGGAATTAATACAACATCTCTGCTAATGATGTTTTTAACACAACACAACTAGGCATGGGACGGTATGATTACCTTTAGCAAACGTGTCACGGTTTCATAGCCTTAAAATGATTATTTTAGTCACAGCCCATATATTAGGCCTTAACATCAAACATCGTATTACATGACTTCATTATTTATTTTGGTGTAAATAAACCTTAGAAACGGTATCACAGAAAATTGTGGTTTGGAAACCTTGACTCTTTCAAACCTCGGTTTACCTTGAAAGCGGTATTCGGCCCGTGCCTGAACACAACCGGATCAAGTACTTTCTATCAGTGCAGCTCAAGAGATGATGGTGTGTGTTTGCTTCTAGTCGTGTGTAAGCTGTGATCATCTAAACACACATGACAACATAACTAAACGCGAAAGCCCACGAACACACCATAAATAGACACAGACACACATCACAGCATCCTCACAGACAGAGAAACAGAGAGAGAGACTGAGTCATCACATTCACTGCGGCAGCAGCATCTCACGAGAGTGACAGAACCCCACCCTGCACACACACACGTTTGTACTGCTATACTGGTGGGGACATTCCATAGGCTTCCATTCATTTTATATCGGGCTTATTCTGCCATATTCTGTCCCCCCACCCCAACACTTAAAGCCCCAGTGAAATCAGTGTGAACCTTCTTTTCCTTTTATTTAATATAAGTTAGCCATAAGGATGTCAATAAAGGGATATGCTCCTACACACTGACTAAATTCCCATTTAGAAGATACATGCGTTCCGTTTCAAGTCTACACAGAATGTTGTATGTTAAGGCTTTAGGGAAGAGATCGGACATCACAGCCTTGATGAGTAAAGGAGAAGACAAACACCAGTGTAAATAACAAGCTTCACATGACACATCATCTAATGTTCTCAATAGACTTTTACACCACTGTGGCTATATCGCTGACTGTGCCGTAAACTAAAAACGCTATTGGTTATTAGATTAAACAGTTTTATTTAGTGAGGACCAGTAAAATGTCCTTACAATTAGTTCACTCTGGTATTGAGGGCATTTGACTCTCACAAATATAGCCAAACCAGAACACACGCACACACATGTTTCTATCAGGCGGCTCAAGTCTCTGTTGAGAGGGTAGCTGCGCTTTATGTGCTAAGGAAGGCTGAAAAACGCCGTAGACTCGTTCGGCACGGTATCTGGGTCCATCAGATCCTTCAGAGGCGCAGTCCTTCATTGTTGTTTCCGATCACGTCACTACTAGAGCAAGCTCCTGATTGGAATATCCGCTAAAGTTAAACATTTTCAACAGGAATCACAAGCTACACGCATCAAATGATCGAAGCGCTTCATTCGCACCGCCTCATTCACACGAATCGCGCCGCAGAATGTCTATCACGTCTTTGCATTGACTTAACATGTAAATCACTTCTGCTTGACGCTTCATTGGCGTCTGGTGTGAGCGCAGAGTCACCTGTACAGAGGAGCAGAAGATCAGATGGATGAGGTCATTGCTGCTTGCAGGTGGAAAGTTTGCGGATCTTGCTCGCTGCGGATAAGCCCTTCCTGGAGGGATTTGATGAAGAGCTGGAACGCCGCTCAGATTTGGGTTTCAGCGCGGCCGACTCCGTCCCGTTCACACACAGCGGTTTGGCCACAGCACACGTACGCTCTGGAGGACGCTCTTCCTCATCCTCATGCACTTGTCCTGCTCAAGACAACACACGCACACAGCTTTAAGAACCAGAGGAGACAAAGATGTCTTTAAGATCATCATAACACGCTTTAGAATAAAAGGTACAATGATTTTCAGATTTGTATTTCCCCACAAACCTGTCACAGCTTCAGACTCTGACAAACAGAATGTGTTGTGAAAGGGTGTCTGAGGGTTTGATTCGCACTGAACTCACCTGGTACTGTGAAGTCCTGAGTATATATGATGTCATCTTCCCCGTTGAACATGTCGTCGTCCTCCTCCTCACCGTAACCATGGAGATCCTCCAGGTATGGCACCACTGTCATGCTCCGCCAGGGGTCACGGGTTTCAGCGCTGGGCGGGATGGGGACGGGCTGTTCTGAGGGAGGGTGTTTCTTACGAACCCAGCTGAACAGGGAGAGAAAATAAAACACGGACACGTTGGGTTTAATATAACCGAAGGAAATCCGAACGCGTGTGTGAGCACTACAGCAGTGACTGATGGGAAATCTGAGTGTGACAGAGAAACTCACTTGTGTTGTCTGATGTGTTGTATTGAGAATCTCTTCACAGGATCATATTGCAGCATTCCTGTCAACACGAGATGAAGAAACACAATGATGATGTGCATAACTGATACGGTGACTGAATGCAGTATGTATAAAGTGTGCACTGTCTAGTGAAGTGATGATAGTCTGTATGATCCATTAAGCTCATGTGCTTTCTGTAATTCACTCTACAGAGACAGCAGGTGCTCGCATGTGCTTGTGAGAGGATCAAATCTGTCTGTCTTTACCTGTGCACGCACACACACACACACACACAAACGTACAAACACAATCACGAACACACGCACACAATCACACATACACACGCACACACACAGGGACACACACAAACAATCACACAATCGCGCGCACACACACACACACACAAACGTACAAACACAATCACGAACACACGCACACAATCACACATACGCACGCACACACACAAGCACGCACGCAATAATGCACAACCACATACGAACAAACGCACACACACAATCACACTCACTTGCACAATTACACAATCGCACGCACACTCACACTCAAAAATCACTGCGGTCTGCAAAGGAACAACGACTAGTGGTACCATCCCATAAAGGAAAAAGTCACTCTCCCGTACCTTCTCTGGATCTGTTCCACATTGGTGGAATGATCTACCAGCTGCTACAAGATCAGCAGACTCGGTTGCCATCTTTAAAAAAGGCCTAAAAACGCATCTCTTCCGTCAACACGTCGCTGATTGATTTATCCTAATTCTCTTCCCTTTCCTTCTTTATAAAATAAACACTTACTAACCTCACTATTCTTAGCTTTGTATACTGTGCTAGGCTTATGTATTTTGTTGCCTATGTTGTTATAATTGCTTCCAATGTTTCCTCATCTGGTCGCCAGTGGCAATCTCAGCAAAAATATCATTTATATAATTTATATCATTATTATAATTTATATGCGGTGGTGATCAGTAGAATTAGTCAATATCAAGATGACTGTCACATAAATAAACGGAAAAGCAAGCAAACGGAGGCGTCTTTGTTGCGGACGTGTTTTAGGATCTTAACTCCTACAGTCTGGATTTTTATTTTGTTTATTATCAACATTATAAATGATAAAAACAGATATTCTTACACACACACACACACACACTTTGTTTACATGAAGTGATTTAAAACGAGGTATTAAAAGAGCAGCAATATGAGATTAAAAAAAACAATGAATCTATCTATGATATAAAATGATCCGTGTCTAATGGAGTCACAGCGCCATCTGAAGATCAAACCCATGAACTACAGCCTAAAGCAGAATAAATGCACAAACAGGAATCGCACTGATAGAAACTTGATGTTGAAGGTCAGGATGTACTTCTACGGTATATGACAGTGATGTGAAGAGGAAGATATTAAAGATCTCACCTCTCAACAGATCAGACAGCAGCGGTCCGCACTCCTCAGGAACAGTGTAGTCACCTTTCCCAATGTTCTCAAACAGCTTATAGATGTTGTCCCCTTCAAACGGGTACAGACTCGTGGTTATGTTGTATCTGTGAGAGGACAGACAGACAGGTTTAGTCAGTGCCTGGAGAATTGGCTTTACTCTTCATTTATGAACCCATTTTTAAAGCTCCCTGGTGTTATATATAGCCAGGTTTCCGCCAGCATGGTTTTTTGCACATCTGAAATGAGTGACGGCCACAGAAGAGGTGCAGATTCTGCAATCCTCCTGGCCTACAGGCCGTATGAAGAGACAACTAGGGTGGGATGCAGGATTTTAGAAATACTGAGGTCCAAAGACAAAAGTCATTGACGTCAACATTACTAATCTATAACACAGTAATCTATTAGCATTTTAAGACTGTTAGAGATAACAATAGCTACAACAATGTCTTCTCATGATTGGAAGCATCAGTTCAAATTGTTTATTAGTTTAACAATATTTAATAAAATAGGTTGATGCTTTGTGCAAATATTTAATGCTGATATCAAATAAGATGGCATTAACAATGGCAGCCCTTGAGTGGTTTATAATTTCATTTGATTGGAATCAGTAATAATTCATTAAACAATAATCGAACACACAAAGTTAAGAATACTGAGGCCACTAGATGACACATCTACATCATTCATACAGTGTTTGTCCTCATTAATCTGCATGTAATAAAGGTATTGCGAACACTGCATGTTGAGCTTTTAATTCATTTAAATGTATGCATTCAATGCGTTTATATTAGACAGTGACTAGATCAGACATTTGTATAGTTTCAAGCCATTATACCGTGGAATGGCCTATTTTAGTCTCAGTGTATAGATAGATAGATATATGGTAATGCAGGCGTTTAGCACGCTGAGGTAGATCAGATCTGAGATCAGTCATAGGCTTTTCTACAACATTGGCAGCAGTTCTTTCAGGTTATCCTGTTATTTATGATTTATTACACACAATGGAAAAATGACATATGCCGTATACCTGCGCATACCCTGCACTACACAAGTGGGTATACGCAATGCCAACGGGCATAGTGTAGATTTGAGCACACTTGTATTAATGGATCTGTCCAACACAGAGTTTGATGCACACGTTTGTTTGTTTGTTTATGTGCGTGCGTGTCTGATGGGAACTCACAGTGTGACTCCAGCAGACCAGATATCTACTTTGAACCCTGAAAACGTTTCCAGGCCGTTGGCAATCTCGGGCGGCTGGAACGCTGGAGACCCTTGGCTCGTCCGACACGTGTCATCCTCTGCGAAGGGGCGTAGAGCCTGGAGGTCAAAGGTAACAATGTGGTAGATGTTTCAAATCCAAGTTAGGTTTGTAATTTTGATATCAATGACTCCTTAATAATCCTCATTGCTTCAGTCAACATACAGGACTACTGCATTAAACCTGAAGATAACATGTGACTGAAGAGACAGAGCAAGCATCAATCGCTCACCTCCGCTACACCCAAGTCAGAGATCTTTAACGCCCCGTCTGTGGTCAGCAGCAAATTCCCTGGTTTGATATCTTTGTGCACGATTCCCTGGCTGTGCAAGTATTCAAGACCATCCAACAGCTGACAGAAGTACCTGAGAGACACACGACATCAACATCTGAATGATACAGAGCGTGAAATCAGTTCCCTTCAGAACCTCAAACAGGAGTGAGTGTCTTCTCTTTGTATAGTGTGCTCCTGACGCGTCACAACATTCAGAATAATGTTATTAAATAATACTGCATTTACATTTAGCAGAAACTTTTATCCAAAACGACTTACAGAGAGTTCAGGGAGCAATAAGCGACATGTCATAAAAGAGCAATAATACATTAGGTGCTAATACAAAGTTACTTATGTGCGTATTTAAATTAGGGCTGTGCAATTTATTGAAATATCGCACATGTGCACATCACAATGGTTTGCGATAAATGTGCTATTTCATTTTTGGAAAAGTTTTGTCCGGTGAAAGTTTTATGTGGATGCTGATAGTATAGTATCTATCTGTCAGGAGGATGTTTATCTGTGGCGTATGCGTGCGTGCGCATGATAGCAGCGTGTGCTCGTTCTCTGACGCAAGTCAATCAACAATCCTCCTCGTGAAGTGACATTTTTTACATTTATTTTAGTTTGTTCACAATATGTCAGATTTGTTGAATGCGACAGTAAAACATGGCTCTTCACCTTCAGAAGATGTAGTGATGCTTTATTTTTCCTCAAACAATGTGAAATATATACTGGTTATATCATTTCATATATATATATATATATAATTTTAATACAATTTAAATTGATTTTAGAAAAATAAATATCGCATTATTTAGCATGCTACCGCATAACGCATTTTTCCTCAATATCGCACAGCTCTAATTAAAATGATTTGTCTTCTTAGGAAACGAATTTGAATTGATATTATCTTAGAAGTTTATTTGTGGAGTGCTTCTCAAACATAAGAGCACATATAAGATCATGTCTGGATTAGCATGGACAGTATCTACAGTAAAGCTGCTGTGTGGACAAAAAGCGTTTTGAACTGAATGGATGTCTTACCCGTGAGCTTGGAACACTGGAAATCTTTTCTCTGGAACACTGTCCAACATCTCCTGCATCCCACACACACAATACTCCATGATCATATACGTGAGAGACGAGTAAAGGAACAATCAACAGAAACACGTCACAGCTTCACAGACAAACACAACAGTGTGTAATGCAAGTTAAATATCACATGTCATGTTTGTGTGCAGAATTATTCAGGAAATATGCAAACAATGATCATTCTGCAAGTTTATCCAATAAATGAAAACAATATAACCAGCATCCATGTTTCACATTCGTTCATATTGTTGTTCTTTGAGCATTAATGAGGATCGGAGTGTAAATGTGAAGATGTTTGAAAGGAAAGGATATATTTTCTGCTTCTCCTCATTGTACAGCACATCCACTAGCTGAATGATGTTCTTGTGCTGCAGTCGTCTGAGTAGCTGAATCTCTCTGCAGAAAAACACAACACATGTCAGAAGAAACACGTGATGATGTTTGAGTGTCCAACAACTGACACTTAAACACAAACAAGAAGAAATAACTCAATGTGGTTATGGGTGTTACGCTCATGTGACTGCTATGATGGTGTTAGGTCAGTCAGTCATGTTATCACAGGTTTGTGTGTGTTTAGCTGGTTAGCATGACCTGTTAACCCTGACATGCATCACAACTAAGGCCCCGGTCACACTTGCCGTTTTGCTCCAGACTGCGACCAAATGTTTGCATTTTGCGACTAGCCAATTTAGATTTTTTTCGAGTTGTTATATCCAATGTGAAAAGTGGAGTAGATCCTATGTGTATGAGAAGGACAGAGTCCGGAGCTGTGCGCCATGCACTTTTGGTTTATATAAGCCGCGCAGCAGCAAAGATACACAACTAGACTATTATTGACGTGATGTTTCTCGCAGTCTTCCCTTCGGTTACAGCTCAGCTCGAGTTGACAGACACAACGTGAGCGCATTACTACGATTCGCTGTTTGCTGTGACTGAATTTGATTAGCCTGAGGACGAACGATTTGATATTTCACCAAACTAAACTAACCGCGTACTCGTAGGAGTAAAGAAATAGACATTTATCTGATTACTTGAGACAGCACTGAATCATTTCCAATCCAAAATTGTCCTTAACACACAATTCATTCATCATAAGAACGCAAGATGAGACA
The DNA here is from genome assembly GCF_947034865.1 of Barbatula barbatula. Lineage (NCBI taxonomy): Eukaryota > Metazoa > Chordata > Actinopteri > Cypriniformes > Nemacheilidae > Barbatula > Barbatula barbatula. Next base: position 266,217 of record NC_136764.1, read on the forward strand.
TTTTATTTTGCTTTAACACTATACACAATAAAATATAAACTTTTCATAGAAAAACACAAGCACATTTTCTGTTGGTTCAAATGAATTCAGTAGTTATTTGGTCTGATGTATTTAAAGTTGAAACGGTCTCTTTACTTGGCCCTTCCTCTTTTAAATCAAACCACTGTCACCTTAAACGCATAGACAGGTAGCATTTTAAAACGATTTCAACACATTTACAAAAACTTACATTTCTGAACAAATATAAACGCATTTACGATATTATAGCACGGAACTAACAAAAAAGTCTGCAGATTCTGTATGACCCTGCTATTGAGTAATGTCATATCCCTCTGAAATTAAACTAAACTGTACATTGTCCTTTTATGTGAGTCTATTTATTAAATGTTGTCAGTAATACAGCTATTTCGGGGGAACTTTAATAATTGCATTGCAGGCTGATTTAAGGTGTAGCCCCTGAATGTTCTGCTTGCGCTCTTAACAACTCACTCAGGGGCTACAGTGCCACTAGTAAATAAAGTTATTCTGGAGCCCTGCATTGACTTTCATTCATACGCAATACCTCCAGCAGTGTGTGTGTCTAAAGCCGCATGCAAGTAAAAGGTCTTACTTCTTCACATTGGCCTCTCCGTTGGGAATCCTCCTTAGTTTCTTCTTCTTCAGGATCTTTACGGCTCTGCGACACAGAGTCTCTGAGTCCAGCATCTCCTTGACCTTCCCGTACGAGCCTTCTCCCAACAAATCGCCCATCAGATACTTCCCGATCAGCTTGGCACGCTTGCGGCGGGGCTGGTAGATGACATCGGTGGAGTCGATGCGGTGGATGAAGGTGTCCATTCCCATGAGCTCGTAATCCAATTGCTGAAGTTCACCACCCAAGCTCATTTTCTCTGCCCTCTCTCTCTCTCTCTCTCTCTCTCTTTCTCTGTCTGTGTGGTACAGGCCTCAACGGCGACGCACCAGATGGAAAATTAGCTTTTCCAAGGAAAGTGGCAAAAACAGCAAAACAGTTAGTAGGACAACACAAGAACCAAGTGACGGCTGGAGAACTGCAGCAGTCGCATCGCTAACGTCCACGTCTGTTATCCTCTCAACGGTTCCACACGCCAGAAACTACAGCACCTCTCAAGGGTCACAAGTGTTTGGTTTCTTTGGTCTGGAGGCTTGAATTAGCCCAGGCTGGGAATCATGGGTACCCAGCACATCTCTGCGGTGTTCCACGAAATCTTTACTTGTATAGTCAAAAGCATCCAGCGTGTGGACACGAGAGCCTGGCGAAACCTCCTCTGGGTCTAGAACAACATGTCACTTTCAACTGGTAAAGGTCCACACAGCGAGCGATGTCTCCTCGGGAATGTGCGACGGGGAACTACGATTTCCAACTTCTGTTCAGCATTATGGAGAAAATAAACGTCCAAAATACCTACAACAGAGAAAAGACAAAAGAAAAAAGCCTCAGCCTGTGTGATGTCTAGTGAATGTATGAAGTTCACACACACGTTTAATGCGATGACATTCATATTTACTACCCCGTACATTTAATGGTCACACTATAATCAAATCATCATATATCCTCTACTGGACCGCAGGAGTGATGACGGATGTACAACCATTGCGTGCACATAAAAAGGCCATTGAAACGTGTCTACACAATGTTCCTCGCACATATCGAGATATAAAAATAAACTTTACCAGTAAATACGTGCACGCACACACAGACCATCTTTATGTAGTAACGTACAGGGGCCTCGTGCATCACGAGTAAAGGGCCGTTCACATTAGAATGATAACTAAGTGTTAAAATCATTGTTAATTCAGGATAATAGTGGGGTTCACACCATAACGACACAGAGAATCATATCTTTGGTAAGACTTTCAGAAGCATTAAATATACTGTCAGACAGTTTCTGACTACTGGTGATCAGACGTGGCTCTGATGTCAGAATTAAAGACTGAAGGGGTCAGAAAGCTTTGTGTTTACAGCGGGATATTAAATATGTAATGTTTTTGACGTTATTGTTTTCTGGTGTGGATCTCAATGTAGTTACAGTTACGGCCCTTTCCTTGTGCATGTTAAGATTCAATTATTCATTCATCAACACACACGAGACACATGAAATAACTAGCCGTGGATTATCCGTCTTATATCACGGTCATTATCCAAGTTAAAGCTGTTATTGATGTTTTCAGTGTAGCTTTAGATCAAACCGCTGATAATGACGGTTATCTTCATCAGTTTATATTGAATGTAATCAAACTGACCGGAAAGGGTTTTAATGCACAGCCTCCAGCCAATCACAATCCAGTATTCAAACAGATCTGGGTATATGTCACTGAGGAAAGACACATGTTCTACGAATATGCTATTCGGCTCGTACCGCGGTGTTATCGTGCGACGCCACGGTTTGTTCGCATCTCACAACTTAACTAACGTTACTGTACACATACACAAATCGCGTATACACAAGTCAGTCATGGACTGATAAACATACACATTAAAAAGAATCTTTCGAGATCAACGGTTATAAAACTGACGGATCTGATTTTCCACTGCGGTAACGATTAAACACAACCCGACGGAGTTTATCAATATAAAAACGTCTGTTGTGTGTGTGTGTGTGTGTGTGTGTGTCAGTCAGGTGTGTGTTGAGTGTGATGTTTGTGTCGATGAAACTGAGCAGTTAGCAGCGGCTAACATATATCTCTGTAACGGAATAAATCCGTCGAATCAACTGACCTGAGGTCGGCATTCATTAACACGACTCGACGACGGATGAAAACGCTCTCCTTTATTCCTCTTCTGTTTAACGTTCGTTTATTTTCCCTCATCCGTTCCTCACAGAAGCTGCTGCTTCAAGGCTGCCGCCATCTTGTTTACCTCCCTCCCATCGTTCGTTCGCGCACGCGCGATAGCGTGAACGCGTACGCCGCCCTAACGAGCGCGCACCCGCGACTCTCCACGACAGATGTGTCGATCTTTCGAGCGTCCCGACGACACATGTTCTACATTAACATACAATTTCATGTGTAAATACTTATTTCAGTCATTTAAACGTATATGTAAACACAACCAAATATTGCTTAAAAGTCATTACCATCAAAGTACATGCTGATATATAATAATAATCGATTATTATTGTTATTTTGACAACATGAGAAATCTTCATATGTGTAGGGAGTGGATGAGTGTCTGCTCATGTGTGGTTATATATAACACGTGTTAAGCCTGAAGAATGTCAAACTCAAGCTCTTATTTCATTACACCGTCTCTTCTTCATGCTTACAGGCACAAATACACATGCATTTCATTTCAACTGTGATGTAGGAATGTCAATAATAAACAGAAGCAGGTGGTGTACACACACAAGAATCATTCATGCGACACCGTTCGCCTTTATTTACAAAAGCTAAATAAATACGTTTTCAAGCATTTGCTGACTACATGTCTATATAATCTTGACAAGAGATGAACGATCTTGTAGCGGAATACAGATCTACACTCAGACCCGAGGCCTCGAGGGGGCAAAAGGGGGCATTGCACCCTCAGACGTGATTTGTGCCCCTGTTCTGTCAATTTGTGCTACCCATCGTGTTGTGCTACCCATCGGATTGTGCTACCCATCGTGTTGTGCTACCCATCGTGTTGTGCTACCCATCGTGTTGTGCTACCCATCCGATTGTGCTACCCATCGTGTTGTGCTACCCATCGGATTGTGCTACCCATCGTGTTGTGCTACCCATCCGATTGTGCTACCCATCGTGTTGTGCTACCCATCCGATTGTGCTACCCATCGTGTTGTGCTACCCATCCGATTGTGCTACCCATCGTGTTGTGCTACCCATCCGATTGTGCTACCCATCGTGTTGTGCTACCCATCCGATTGTGCTACCCATCGTGTTGTGCTACCCATCGGATTGTGCTACCCATCGTGTTGTGCTACCCATCCGATTGTGCTACCCATCGTGTTGTGCTACCCATCCGATTGTGCTACCCATCGTGTTGTGCTACCCATCGGATTGTGCTACCCATCGTGTTGTGCTACCCATCCGATTGTGCTACCCATCGTGTTGTGCTACCCATCCGATTGTGCTACCCATCCGATTGTGCTACCCATCGTGTTGTGCTACCCATCGGATTGTGATTGGGATTATTTAGGGGTGAAGGGTTAGTCCTGTTTTGTATGGAGGTAGCTACATTGACAGGATTGCCCAAATTGTCAGAACACCCCTTCAGTTTCACCTTAGAGTGACGGAAATTAAAACGGATATCAACTTAAAGTAAAGATGCCTTTAGTTTTTCATTTATGTTTATTCATGCAGATGCTTTAATCCAAAGCGACTTACAGACGAGGTCAACAATGGAAGCAAGTGGAACAAGGACGATAAAAACCACATGTGCAATACTGTCTCATACATAGCAGCACAGTATACAGATATACGTTTTTTTTTTCCGTTAGAGATTTAAACCATGAATTACTCTCTACTTTCTGTATCGGAAAAAGTTGGTCTTAATCATGCTTGAATCAGTTTTCCTCGTTGACTTTCATAGGTAACAGAAAGAAAACATACTGAGACCTGTTTTACTGCGCTTATGCCTTTTGTTATGTTGTTCCTATTGCTTCCATTGTTTCCCTCATTAATCAGTCGCTTTGGATAAAAGCATCTGCTAAATGAATGAATGTAAATGTAACAGGATGATGGGATGCGCCTCGGCTTGCCAGTGTTAGTTCAGGTGAGTTATGGCATTAAAATATGATTGGACAGTGTAAACGGGTTGCCCTATTGGTTGATTATCCCTCTGTTCCGCATTCAGACACATGACTCTCAGCCGCACATAGTCAAATACTGTTTACAAACTAAAGGCACGACATAAAAGAGCTTCCTGTTAAAACAGCGTGAAAATATATGAAAAT
>NC_136764.1:276129-319923 GCF_947034865.1 Barbatula barbatula
ATCACAGACCCAGAAACCGTGGTAACGCTCCTTACGTGTGTGTGTGTGTGTGTGTGTGTGTATTTAGTCATTTAACAGACGCTTTTATCCAAAGCAGTGGTTCTCTTCTGCTTCATGATGTCACTCAACAGTTCACCTAAACTCAAGTTCATAAAAGCGGCATAAATAGTCTATTTAGTCCTACTCGTGATGTGTGTGTGAATTATGTGTCTGATGAATTTAACGCATGTTTTTCATCTGCAGTGGAAAGAGGCAAAACCAGATGACCTCATGGATTCCAAACTCAGATGTGTCTTTGAGCTACCGTCTGAAAACGATAAAGTGGTAAGTGAAGTGAGCGTGTGAAACAATCAAAAACTGGACCGTCATTGACCAATCAGTCAAGTTAGCAAGAAGCAGTTAAGCATTATAAAACACCCACTGTTTCTACCCATAATGCACATGTTATTCTCTGTGATGTCATGAATCTTATGACAGATTTCCATTGGCCTGTGTCAGATGTGGTTGTGTCTCATTCTGTGTTATTCTAAACCCGTATGACCTTCCTCCTCCTGCAGAAGAATCATTCAGCTCCAACAGAAATCTCTCTTGAATCAGAGTACAGAATGACAGAAGTTGTTTGTGTGTTTTTCCAGAATGATGTTGACGCGGTTAAAGCGACACCGGCGCTCAACTCTTCTAAAGCGGACGGGCTGTCAGCACCTAAAAGTGTCAGCGGCGCTCTGGACGACTCTGAGATGAAGAAGATTGTGGACGAGTGCAAGCGTCTGCAGATTCAGGTCGGCAAGCTGAGCGAAGAAAACCGCCAGTTAAAGGTGAATCAACCTTCATCTGAATCCATTCTGTGGTGAACTGTCAGCGGCGGTAGTGCACGTCACTGCGACAGATATAAGTGTCTTTCAGCTGTGAAATCATTCATTATTACTAAATTATTCTGCAATGGGTCTTGTTGTGATACGAACAGATACATAAAATCAAAAGGCAGCGCAGGTCTTTCCACGGCTACAGAGACATATCTATTCATTTGCGCTGTGAGCACATCTTCTGAATGCGCATTTAGTGCAGCTGTACTCACCTCCATCCAGACAATATCAGCATGATAGTTGTTATGTCTGAATCTGAATAGGAAAGACAAGGTCGGTTTAAACGGAACTGTTAAGGACTGTGAGGCTTAACAGCCACGGACTGAAGATCAGCTTTATTATTTCATGTTAAACGTTCTTATATTATTCAAGTTTTCATTATTTACTGACGTTTTATATGCTGTAGTCCTCATTTATTTCAGACATGAAACGTATTTAAATAAGGTCTATATTTCTCTTCCACTTGTCATGTGGTTGCTACACGCACATATTATAATAAGATTGATGTATAAATAAATTATACTTCCCAACCACCGTGGTTAATTTGTCCGTAAGAAATAAAAAAACTGCCACTGTCACAGCCTTAGTTCTAATGAAGATTCATGTCATCCATTCAGTGTACGTTACGTCCTCATCACGTTTTGTGTCTTGTTATCAGGACGAAGGTTTGAGACTGCGAAAGACCCAGCGAAGCGACCATAGAACGTCTAACTCCAACTCTCTGATTGGACGGGAGTCCAGCGCCAGCTCGCTTCCCTCGCTCCTGGTGGTCATAGCAGCCCTCTTCATTGGATTCTTCCTGGCAAAGTTCATCCTGTAGACGTCGGCGGGGGGGTCTGACGTGGCAAGCGCTCCCGAGCCATCACACACAGCCTGATGAGAAAGTCTTTCTGTTGACGTGACCAGCAGCAGCTGCATCACGGGCCCCTTTGTGTAAAACCAACGTCCCATGAGCCTCTTGGAGCCACATTATATCAGCACGAGACACACAGAAAGACTCCGCTTTTGCTTGGTTTTGGGTTGGGTGCTTGCGTCTATGAACTGGTTGTTTTTGGAATGATGAATGAGAAATACAGAATCAACTGAAAGACGAAGACGAGTTTAGTTCTAACGAAGGTTTGTCTCCCCCAAAACTACATTTAGTTTTATTATGAACTGCAAAGGTCATTTAAATCTTTAATCCGACTGAACACGAAACGCCACAGCTAAGACCTTTCAACTTCACGGTTTGTTTAGCGGTGATGTCAACAGTTGGACGGGTGACACAGGTGCCTCCTTCCTCTGTACAGTTGTTCTCTGTCTGTTCCTAACAATACCAATGCAGACTGTTTTATTACTGTAATTATTATCATTTATTAATGTTATAATTCATGTACTTTCTCTCCAAACAGAGCATTTATTTCCACAGATGTCTTTACTGTCTCATACTAGAAATAAAACGTGAAAAATTAAAAACAGGACGTTCAGTCTGTGTTCTTTATTTGGCTCTCTGATATGATATTTATTTGAAAGAAAAATGGGACAATACATATTAATGAACATTTTCACAAATGTAAATATGTCAGATTATAGCCTTAGGCTAATTTCCATCTGCAGACCTCTTGGCAGGTTGATTATACACACCAATTAATAAATGCACACAGACACACTATATACAGCCTACACACACACAAAGAATGGACAACAGAGGACACATAGAAAACAGGAAAACACCGACCACAGTACAAACCACAATAATACACATGGCCCATTCTATATCACACTGACCCCTATTGCACTGAGAACCGTTTCCCTTTTTGTAATGAACTAAGTCTGTTTCCCGTCTGATATATAATGATGAACTAAACACGATCACATGTTTGTGTGTCCCTCAGCCACATTTTTAAATGACTCTAAAGGAAGGAAGACTTGTGCTTTTCCTCACTAACTGATATTAGTTGTGTGGTCAATGTAGATCATCATATTCACACTTCATAGATTGTACTTGAAACAGGGTTTTATCCTTACAGTTATAATCCTGATCAAGTTTAGCCTCGCTGACACTGTCAAACGTAAAACATCACCCTTAATAAACTGAATCCACAGCTAGCCGTGCGTTAAAGGATTTAAATGTGCTTTGCGTCGTGTGGTTCTTGGCCCTTTCACACATGGCTAGCTGTGGATTATCCCTCACTAGTCTTATTTGAGGTATGTAAACGGTGAAAGAACGTTTATGTACAGACGGTCTCTTCATAAAGTGTCACACTAGTGAGATGACAGATATGAAGCGATGAGTCTTTCATGAATGATGACTCTTTAAAGGGGAAGGTCAGAAAATATCACAGAATAAAACCACCAGTTTTCCTGTGGACTTTATGAATAATACAGTTATCATGACACATTCAATGATGATGTTGTTTTATTCTATTATTCGTGTTTATATTTGTATCAAATCAATTAAAGCAACTGTTGAAGTGTCATAGATAAAACATCACGAGCCCTGACATCTGAACTCAACGTGTCCAACTTCACAACCTGGAACAAATGTGTTTGTGATGTTTTATTATTGTCTGTTTCATCGTTATTTGTTTGTTTTGGTGAGACCTTCGCCATCAATTAGATATCAGCCTTCCTTCAGTTTACAATAACATGTCAATTATTTCTCAGAAAAATATCTACTGACGTCATCAATCTCTTTTTCTCAGGAGGAATATCTGAGACGCAAATGAAACCCAACTGAGAGCAATAATGAGCAATAATATTCTCTGGCTGGGATTTGATCTTGTGCGACTGAAATAATACTTGATTGTGTCTGTTGAAGGAAAGAGCAGTTCGACTTGACGCTGATGATCATGTGATGCTACAGGTGCATTCTGGGTGCTCAGATCAGCCAAAGAAACAGCTGCAGCAGTTGCCATGGTAACAGTGGTCACCATCACTCAGCCATTGGTCGGCGTGACGTCCTGAACCACGCTCCCCCCCCCCTGCACTCCTCTCTTATTTTTTTATTTTTATTCAAAGAAATCTTTGAAAGAAGCAATATTATACATATCACACAAAGAGGGAAAAAAGGATTAATAAATAATAAAGAAAAAAAAGAAAATAAATAAATACAGAAAATAACAGCGAGTATTTCTCCTCTTTCCTATGGACACAATCTAAATCCACAAAAAATTATATATATCTATATATATATATAATTATACATAAAAATAGACGGGATATTAAATTGAAAAAAACGTCTGCATAAAATTTAACAACTTTACATTTTTTTGGTTGTTTATGAGCAAAAGAGATTTTTTTAAGTTATCAAATTCTAACAAAAATAAATTGCAGTTAAGTGCAGATTTTACAAACTTTTGTTTATGAATATAATATTTGCCATGTAAAATATTGAAATTCACCACGTAATTAAACACATTGGGCAGTGATGATATCAAGAATTCACATTTTTAGAGCAAATGTAATTACTCACATCACAAATAGCAATTGTTACTAATAGAAATTCCATTGTTGATATCAAGAATTATAGTTTTCTCTAGTAGAAAATGTAATGGTTGATATAAAAAATGATTAAAAGCTTCGTTCGGAGTATACTTGGCTCGTAGTTGCACTTCGTAGTGTGCTTGAATCAGCTATAAAATGTGCTAGATTGATCCAATCAGTGTAGACACACATTTCAAGCAAACTTCAAACATTAACATGAGATCATTCGGCAGAAGTTTGTTTGCGTCTCACACATTTCTCCTCAGAGAGACATCAGACATCAGGCTTGTGTGAGATGCGCATGTACTGTAGGTGAGAGGAGGCGGCTGCAGTATATGAGGGGAGGAGTCAGAAAACACCTTTGAAGTCGGACACTTCGTGAATCTCGCTGTTTACTCGCCTGCAAACGTGAACAGTGGAGGAGATCGCGGTCGCGTTTTTTATCGCAGACGAAGTGGATGTAATCGAAATACACATTCTTCAGAATTTCTTCCCTTGTTTTAAGACCCAGACACTTCTCAGATGAAAGCACACAAAGATGAGGCATAATGACTAAACAGTCCATTTAGATATGTATGTGTGCATGTATATTTTTAATGGATTCATTTATTAATTCACACAAACATACAATAGAATAAAGAGAAAATTACAACAAGGAAGAATTCTAATGAAGAGAAATATAAAATAAACACATGTCCTTATTCTTAACTTCACTAGGCGTGTTTTGTTTTTGTTTAGTTTGCATGTAAATATAAATAAACAGATGTGTAATCTAATTCTTAGAATGAAGAGAAAATGCATCAGTTGACATTCTCAGCCAATGAGCTTGAAGCTGTGTCGTCAGTCAGTCGTTTCCCATCATGCTTTTGAACAGCGCAGTCGGAGGAGAGCAACTGCGCTCGACTGCTCAATCCGACACAGCCGCCTCGCCGTCGCGAGAGTTTTTTGGCACACGTCATGACGTCAGAGCAAGGCGGACGTAATTCGGACACTTTTCTAACCGGCATGCAGCTCGCGGTGATCACCGGTGATCGGTTCTGCGCAGATTCTGCTCATCTCAAACAAGCCTAATATCTCTTGGAAACTGACAAAAAGGTTTTGTATCAATAACAAAATGAAGGAAGTGTTTTACAAAATACGGCATATAATGAATCCTGCTAAGCACGAAAGATTTAAGCGTAATATTGCATATAAATGTGAATTTTGTGGTCAAGAAAGAGAAACCATTTTGCATCTTTGTTTTCATTGTATTAACTCAAGATTATTTTGGAAAGATATTGAATTCTATATTAACAGAAAACTGGAACGCATGATAGAAATGTGTATATTTGATGTGCTTTTTATACAGAAAATAAGAATATGAACTGTAAACAACAACATACTATACATTTGTTTATGCTATTAGGAAAATGCCATTAACATAAGAAAAAGTGACCTCAATGTAAACCACATTTTTCACATTTTATTAATGACAAATTGTGTATAGATCTTGAACAAACAGAAAACAAAAAAGCACTGAAAACATTGAAATGTATGTAATTCTATTTCTTTCTTTTGTCTATTTTGGTTTCTATCTGGCAACGCATGTTAATGTTTTCTTTTACCTCTAACAAGAGACAGTATGAAGTCAACAAGTTAAAAACATAACCACTGACTACACTGATAACCACAAAACCTACAAATATAACAAACTTCTCTAAATCTCAAAGATAAAGGAACATTAAACACTAAACTATGGAGTGAAAACAGTATCTTATCTCCCACAAGACACATACAAAACAGCAAAATAAATCATAAAAATCTTATAATGAATGAATTTGATGTGTTTCAGGAAAAAAGAGAGATGAACCCCTACATCCTGACTACATTGCCAAATATTTCAGCTGTCATCGTGCCGTCAACGACCTGGACATGTGGACCTATCTGCGTTCTCTTCATTTCTAAAAGGGTCACCAGCTATGACATCATCTGTCCTATAAAGCCGACTGACCTTTATTCTCTTGACTGTTTTCAGCATCCCTCCACTAGTCCGACTCCACACCGTGGGCCAGACATAAGACCTCTCCCCAGACAGCACGCCACATTATAATTAAACAATTATTATTCCTTTTATGTGCAAGGGCAAACTCCTGAAACACATTCCATCAAGGTTGTCGTTGCTTTGCACAGCATCAGCTTTTGCAATTAGCTTTTGCGCATGTCACATACAAAGAATGACACATGTTATTCCAGTGAGGTACTCAAGTCTCAACAGGACCGCTGAAGAAGAATAAGCTGTAACATGTTATGAACATAGGCCATGTGAGTAAAACACATATTTCATTCTTCTTAATATGTAAATATGTCTAAATAAAATAGTAATCAAACGTGCCCAAGAACTCTGTTTTCCTAAGTTCTTCAAAATATCTCATTGTGTGTTCAATAGAACAAAAAAATACAATATTTTGTTTCCTACTATGGATAATGTCCCAGAACTAAAATACTTCAAAATCAACAATTCAAATGAGCAAAAAACACAAATTGTGCCGATTTCAACAATATTTTATTCCAAAATACAAACAAGAAATCACACGGCTGTAGTCTCACTGTTTGGACGTCACATTTTCTCTGTGTGTGTGGGTCAGGTATATGGCATGAAAGGTATGACAGGTCAAAGGTCGAGACTAGTGTTTCATACACGCGTGTGTTAGTACCAAAGCTCAACCGGCTCGTTCTCTGAACACGGTGCCAAAAATAAACCTTTATGAGTCCTTAAAATCACTCATTAACACTCATTACTCGCTAACACACAGCAGAACTGTGATCAAATACTTTCAATTACAAATCATCTGAAAAGGAACCTTGTTTAAGCTTCAATATTGTAATAATGGGCTTAAAAACAACAGATACGTTCACATGATTTTTGCCATAGCATCATTCAATATGGCACATCTGTTTATATTTTATAAATGACACTCTTGAGAACTCTCGTCTAGTTTCACTCCAAAATCCAAACAAAGACACCAAATAATATCTGTTTACAGACATAATATTCAAATTATATGTGAATGCAGAAAATTCTCAACAACCGTAATACAGAATCCTCTTCACCTCATTTCCTGTCATGTGAAAAAATAAAAACATAATTTAAATTATAACATCATATCAAGGTTAGGGTTTGATTTATGCACACGTGAATCAGAACAAGGATCAAAAGAATGGAAATGAAAGTAAAAGGATTCATTACAGTAACCAGCATTTGCCTCATTTTCTTCATGCAAAAGATCGTTGGTATTTTTCCTCTTTATGTTGTGTTTACACGAGACGCGCTGGACTATAAACACACTCCAGAGGATGAAATCAAACACTTGAAATCGTCGTGATAAATCTGATATTTGAAGGCAGTCAAAGATGTTTTTTGTTTGTTTGCAATCGTCTGACCGCAGGTCTCTGCTCTCCCCGTGATGTGACTGACCTCTTGTGTCGTCTGAGGTCAAAGGTCCTGATGGAAAGGTTATTCCTAAACAACACAAACACAGAAAGATGAATCAGTTCAAGAGTTTTTACAGGGCTGCTGATGTGATCTGAAAACATGAGCCAGTGAAATGAGATGCGAGCGGTGTGATGGGACGAACGTCACAGGATTAACATGCCAGAGCGACAGAGAAACATGAAGTCATGTACCCCCCCACAGCAAATGCACATGAGAAACACGTGTTGCGACGGCAGATGTGTTAGACACGAGTTTAGTTGGACTTCTAACATCACTCACACATCCAGCACAACCGCAACACCATTTGTCCAGCGATATAACATCTCTCTGTCCATCACATGTACACACGAGTCAAGACGACACTACATGACTTCATGAAACACATTGTGTTTGTTCTGCAAGCTCCTGACACACAACACACGTGACAATCGCACAAGAGTCACAGACTGATGCTGAAAGGGATTCTGGGTACAGACAGACATTTCATAATCAATGCAACGGATCATATAAAATGATGACTGATGATCTCAAGCAATAATAAACGTTCATCAGCTGTTAATGTTGAGACTGTCTGATGCTCTCTTACATCACAGAATCATGTAGATGTTATTAGATTCCTGAAACAATGTCGCCGGTTAACCTCATACACTCCATTCACAATATTAAACAAGTCGCTGACCAACCTGTGTTCTCATATAGAAGTGCAGTTCACTCGTCATCATCAGTTATAATAACACAGGAATCTGTTTACTTGCTCTAAATGACCTCAAACAAGCAAAGCCTTTGCTCAACATTACTGCTCAAATGTTCCGGCTTGATTCCCCATGAATAACAGCAGACATTATATTCAACGGTAGATTCTGGTGTAATGTCTTCTGTTGTACGCATAAATATAAATACATAGATGCCTCATTCGAGGGCTCCAGGCACGAAGACGCGTCCGCCATCTTGGAAAGGTCCACTGTCGTCTATAAAATGAAAACTAAAGGAATTTCAAATCACATGAGCCAATATTTTATTCACAATAGTACATAGATAACACAGCAAATGTTTAAACTGAGAAATGTTACACGTTTATCCATTAAATTAACTCATTTAAAATGTAATGCCCGCTACAGGTCTCAAAACAGTTGGGACGGGGTCTTGTTTACCATGCTGTAGCATCTCCTTTTCTTTTCCACACAGTTTGAAGACGTCTGGACATTAAGGCTATGAGTGGCTGGAGTTTGGCCTTTTATAGGTTTCCAGCTGCTGAAGAGTTTGTGGTCGTCTTTGACGTATTTCTCATTTAATGATGCACCAAATGTTCTCTATAGGTGAAAGATCTGGACTACAGGCAGGCCAATTAAGTACCCGGACTCTTCTACGACGAAGCCATGCTGTTGTTATAGCTGCAGTATGTGGTTTTGCATCGTCCTGCTGAAGTATACAAGGCCTTCTCTGAAATAGACGTCGTTTGGAGGGACGCATATGTTGCTCTAAAACCTTTATCCCATCTTTACTTCTGCGAGGCGAAGACTTCCCTTTGATATCTAATCATGTTACAGAACTGATATCAATTCACTTCATTAGTCTCTAGATGTTCTCCCAGCTGAATCTTTGCTTGCTTTTTTAGCCATTTGTTGCCCCCGTCCCAACTGTTTTGAGACCTGTAGCAGGCATTACATTTTAAATGAGTTAATTTAGTGGATAAACGTGTAACATCTCTCAGTTGAAACATTTGCTGTGTTATCTATGTACTATTGTGAATAAAATATTGGCTGATGTGATTTGAAATTGAAATCAAATTAAAAAAACGTCCCAACTTTTTCCGTATTCAGGTTGTAGTTCTTTATATCGATGGTATTACCACAACAGACGACAGTAGTTTTGTTTACTTGAACTTGTTAGTAAGGAAAGCGTTTTAGCACTGAAGAGATTTAAAGCCAGCTGTAGCAGTTACAGGTCAAAGAGAAATCCTGAAGAGTGTTCTGATGATGTTTAGAAGTAGGGCTGTGCAATATATCCAAATATCGCACATGTGCACATCACAATGGTTTGCGATAAATGAGCTATTTCATTTTTGGAAAAGTTTTGTCCGGTGAAAGTTTTATGTGGATGCTGATAGTATAGTATCTATGTGTCAGGAGGATGTTTATATGTGATAGCAGCGTGTGCTCGTTCTCTGACGCAAGTCAATCAACAATCCTCCTCGTGAAGTGACATTTTTTACATTTATTTTAGTTTGTTCACAATATGTCAGATTTGTTGAATGCGACAGTAAAACATGGCTCTTCACTTTCAGAAGATGTGGTGATGCTTTATTTTTCCTCAAACAATGTAAAATATATATTGGTTATATCATTTCTTTCATATATTTGAATACAATTTAAATAGATTTTAGAAAAATAAATATCGTATCGCATATCGAATATCGCATTATTTAGCATTCTATCGCATTTTTCCTCAATATCACACAGCCCTAATTAGAAGTGATTTGCATCTTCTGACTGCACGCGTGCTTATGTCACAAGGGTTAAGTTCACTCTCAATGTGCTCAGCAAACATGAAAGCATCAGTCAGTTTCACTCATATAACCCACAAGAGCTGGAGTCATGCAGAGAGCACAACACGCATGAAAGAAGAGAAACACCTGCGCTTACCTGCGCTTCAGTGGAGAGCTCAGTCTCTTTATGAACCACCACTTTAGTCACAGACATGTCAGGATGCTGCTCTTTAACATCTTTAATAGCCTGAGCCAGAACCTGAGACGCAAACCCAACCAACACCGACACCACCGTCATCATCATCGTCACGCAACCAATGTCACAATTCACACACAAAAAGCATAAATACATCTCTACAAACACATGAACTATAACAGACATGAAACTCTCCATTATTAACACACATCAGATCGGAGAGAATCAGTAATGAGTGTTTTTATCACCTCACATCACATCAAAATGTGTTTTAAAATAAAATATATCTTCATTTGATGTGTATCAATACAAGCTAGAAAATACAGAAGCCACGTAACAAAACAAGCTACAGTATTTCAAAATACTTCTACGAGGTAGCATGAATTGTTTTGGCAAACCTTCCATCAATGAATTGGCCTATTTAATCTAACCCCAAGTAAACAGTGTTTGATAGCAACAGCTTTTCTCATGTGATGCAAACAGTAAACAGATCAAATATTGGCATATCACTGTGATCTCCCAGATAAAGACGTGACACAACGCCATAAAAGACAATAATCATGCTAGCTCGCCTTTGATTGTTAACTTTGGCAACTCCCTTTAAGAACAAGCCGTCGTCGTGTCGTGTTGGTGTAGACATGTGTCAGGTTTGAAGTAACCATCGGTTTAATGTTTTACAGTTTGTCAATGACTCCTTATTGAGTTATCTGATAGCGAAGGGCTTACTTTGCCATATAATAACAAGTGTCAGGCAGTCGTTCTTGCAATGGTGTGCAAAATCATGATCATCCTACACAGATCACATTATCAGACTATCAGACATATGAAGAGTTTGGTTCAAAAATCATTCAAATATCATGTTTTTATTGTGTATTATTTTATTTATTATGGCTTAAATCTAAACAAACCAACTACAGTTTGATTGGCTTCAATTGCATAATGCACAATAAAAAACATAAAAAAAAGAGTATCTAATCTTTTAAACAAACTCTTCATTTATTTATCATCATTGGACACCTGTTTGGAAGTTTAAAAAAACATTTTAGCATTTTACCAATAATACAATGATTAACATTAAGTGTTAGAAATCTTTTCTGTTTTCAAGTCTGGGCAAACAACCAATCAGAGGCCACAATTTCACGTCATCATGTAGACTTCCTACAAAAAACCCTCACTAAAGAGTTTTGATACAAAACATGACGCTATTTTCATCAACCCTATCAAAAACAAATTGCTAAATAATATGTTGTATTAAAAATATCAATTTAATATACATGTATCATGAATACTGCCCATCCCTGACCACATGTGATGTGTTTCTAAGAATGAAACCAGTTCGGTTTCAAAACTGAAAGTAATAATAATGCTAGCTGTCATCAGTAATTGTGTTATTTTGATCAATGAATTATAGTTGATGTTATTATGAATCAGGGTTATTAACAGATCCCAGAACAGCTGAATATTTAAGTTCCTTGTGTATCCGAAGATAACCAGCTGGTTTATTTGTACTTTACCTGATCGTGATCCATGTCTGCGTCTCCCGTGATAACAATTCTCTTTTCAATGCGTGTTTCTGATATGCCGTCCTTCGCCGTCTGACACACGGAGAGAAAACACCACACGAATTCACACAACAAGACTAATGAAATCCTTATAACATCTGAATTGAAAAACAATAATGTGAACTGCCAGTAAGACCTTTGTGATGTGTGTGGTGGTGGTTGTGTTGTTGTTTTCTGATGTTATGGTCTGAGCGCTCATGAGAACTCCTGGACCAGAGTCTCCGTTGGCATCGGCCTGCACACAGACAGATGTGTGGTGTGTTATCATCACGTGACTGAATGTCCACACGTGTCCCGTGAGAATGTGCGTGTTTGTGTTACCTCTGAGGATTCATACGTGATGGTCTTTGTCTCAGTGTGAACCACAGGAATCGCTTTCACTTGCTCATCCTGAGCGGATTCCTCCATCTGCAATCACATCAACATCATCGCAAATCACCACAATTCTCTTCATCAGATTATATGATGAGTGTCAAGGAAAACCGATGATGCTAGAGAACAGCGGGTGAAAAGTATGTGACGTGATGGCTCAGGGTTGATATCGGATCAAAGGTTTCACGCATGTAACTGTGCGTTTCCCCAATGAGGCAGAAGACAAACATGCAGACGTGAATCTGTGCTGTCGTGAAGTCAGACAACACAAAACACAGCAGCAATAAACGCTGTCTCTGAACACGGTCTCTTCTGTCTCATAAAACCAATCGCTCAAACAACACTCCAGCTGTTGACATGTGCAGATGTGTGTTCATGCGTGTGTCAGTGCATTACAGATATAAAAACACAGATCTCAATGATAGAAGTCTCTGATGCCATCATGAGAGCTGTCGTGAGACGTAGAAACACACGGCGATGCCACACACACACACAAGATACACAAGGACAGTGCACTTCCTGTTTCACCTCCTCTACGTCCTGTGGAGACACGACCGACTGATCGTCCAGGTGGTCTTCAGAGCTCACAGACTTCTCTTGAACATAAACGGACGCTTCGTTCACATCATCATGTTGTTGATGGCCCATCACCGGCCTCTCGTCGCTCTGATCCGAGCATCTACATTCCAACAGCACCGCCCGGGCCACCTGCTTCACTAACATGACTTTAACACATCTTCTGTCTGAAGGAGAACGTCCTTCTTCTGTTTCGACGCAGGAGCGTCTGCCCATCGCTATAGCCTCATTCAGAGCCAGCAGATATTTCTCTTTATCACCACAAGACGGAGACAAAACTCTCCGAAGTCCACACTGTTGTGTCTTCAATTCCCTCTCCTCCGTCTGCTCCTCATGACATTCAGAAGGAGACGACTGCTCCTGTAACCCAACTACAGTCTGACACACACAAGAGGATTCACTCAACATCCCGCTCTCTTCCTGCAGATGATTGTTTCTGTGGCGTAACACCAGGAATGTGCTGCACATGACAGCGGCTGAAGTCTAAGATCAACATGATTTGATGTTGCAACAACTCTGAAAGTGACAAAGCCGACTGGAGGGATGAATAGATGAACAGTAGGGCTGTCACGATTATAAAATTTGGGTGGCGATTAATTGTCTATTGAATAATTGCGATTATGGCCATTGTTTGTCTATTAATAATGTCGGTTGTGGCGATTAATTCTCTGTTAAATAATGGCGGTTATGCAGATCAATTGTCTGTTAAATTGTTGCGCTTGCGTCGATTAATTGTCTGTTAAATCGTTATACTTGCGCCGATTAATTGTCTGTTAAATCATTGCGGTTGCGGCGATTAATTGTCTGTTAAATCGTTACGCTTGCGCCGATTAATTGTCTGTTTAATCGTTGCGGTTGCCCGATTAATTGTCTGTTGAATCGTTACGCTTGCGCCGATTAATTGTCTGTTTAATCGTTGCGGTTGCCCGATTAATTGTCTGTTAAAACGTTATACTTGCACCGATTAATTGTCTGTTAAATCGTTGCGGTTGCGGCGATTAATTGTCTGTTAAAACATTGCGGCGATTAATTGTCTGTTAAATCGTTGCAGTTGCGCCGGTTAATTGTCGGTTAAATCGTTGTGGTTGCACCGATAAATTGTCTTAAATCGTTGCGGTTGCGCCGATTAATTGTCTGTTTAATCATTGCGGTTGCGCCGATTAATTGTCTGTTTAATCATTGCGGTTGCGCAGATTAATTGTCTGTTAAACCGTTACGCTTGCGCCGATTAATTGTCAGTTAAATCGTTGCAGTTGCGCCGATTAATTGTCTGTTAAATCGTTATACTTGCGCCGATTAATTGTCTGTTAAATCGTTACGCTTACGCCGATTAATTGTCTGTTTAATCGTTGCGGTTGCCCGATTAATTGTCTGTTAAAACGTTATACTTGCACCGATTAATTGTCTGTTAAATCGTTGCGGCGATTAATTGTCTGTTAAAACATTGCTGTTGCGGCGATTAATTGTCTGTTAAATCGTTGCAGTTGCGCCGGTTAATTGACGGTTAAATCGTTGTGGTTGCACCGATAAATTGTCTTAAATCGTTGCGGTTGCGCCGATTAATTGTCTGTTTAATCATTGCGGTTGCGCAGATTAATTGTCTGTTAAATCGTTACGCTTGCGCCGATTAATTGTCAGTTAAATCGTTGCAGTTGCGCCGATTAATTGTCTGTTAAATCGTTGCGGTTGCACCGATTAATTGTCTGTTAAATCGTTGCGGTTGCACCGATTAATTGTCTGTTAAATCATTGCAAATTTGACAATTGTAACGATTTATTACAATTATTACAGTTAAAACATAGACACATTTAGAAATGTGAAATTCTGTAAATAACTGGTAACCCTATAGAGTAACCTTAACAGAAAAGACTGAGATGTGAGGATGATGTCGTCTTGCTGTGTAGATGAAGCAAATCTGGAATCACTTTCATAAAACTAATCAACACAAAACTGACAAGTCTGATAAAACTCAAATGATGAAGAAATTTCACAGCGAGTGCAGATCAATTGTGGTTTTTCTGAAATAATTGCGATTATTTAACAATTGTGACAGCCCTTACAGTGAGATATAAAGACAGCAGATTTTACTTTTAAAATGATGAAAACAATACAAGTTAACAACATTCACATGTCAACAAGACTAGACAAATCTGCACCATAAGAAACATGAAGACGAGAACAGAAGAACAGCATCAGTCTTTGAGGTCTTGATCTGATGAACATTTAGTCATTTAGCAGACGCTTTTATCCAAAGCGAACACAAAGAGTTGAATGTTTTCTCGGTACCACACATCGGTTCAGTTTCACCCAGTCATGACGTCTGATCTGTGTCATTAAACTCAACACGTGTGAGATGTTGAGAGCTTTGTGATATATAACATTTGTCAGATTATTATTTGTGATGAGAACCCACAGATAAAGAGAGTCGAGCTCATTTGAATCTCATTAACGTCTCAGACGCTTTCTCAGACAGTCTAAAGAGATACTGAACTGCATCGCACAGCCAGATGAGATTCATCTTAAAAACGCATTTGATGTCTGAACACACAAGGCTTTTCATAAGCGTGCGGCGGGGAAGACGTCTTCAGACACAATATAAGATTTACAAAAACAATCATAACGGCATCAGCATGAGCTCCTGCAGACATACTCACACTTCTGTGACGGACTTTCTGCATCATTTAAAAAAAATGATATTCAACTTTCCATCATGAAAGTAAAGAGGATTTAGGAGCGTGAAGATTGGTGGCATTATTTGTCATGACACAGACTAATAAATCAATATAAAGCCAATCCTTCCATGATGTCTTTAATCTCATTAAATGTGGCAATGAGAATTCAATAAAAGATGAAAATGTAGTGAAGCACAAACCAAACACATCTCCACATCAGCCGTGTTTATTCATTGAAGGCAGAAAAGAAAACTTTAAGAAAAGAAATAAACTCACGGCATCAGTGTCAGGCTCCTGCTTTACTGAAACATCCTCGGCTTCATCAGCTTTCACCTCCTCTGACATCTACACACACAAACATAACACAACACTGGGTTATAAGGAGACAAGTGAAGCACACGGCACGTGGACATGCAGAAATCATGCTCGACTAGCCAACGCACGCAAACGTTTCACAAAAACAAAAGCCTGATGGTGTTTCCAGGACAGTCAGTGTGAGCGGTTCAGATCTAACGTTTGTCATGCCTGTGATCCTCAACACAATACAGTGTCTGATAAACACATTCAGACAAGAGAACTTCAGTAAACATGACGGATCACTGATAAAACCCAAACAAACAAGAGGTGCTGATGATAATGATGATGTCACACACACAGAGCTGTGACCTCATCACCAGCAGAACAACACTACATCACAATGTGTGAGAGTGATGATGTTGATGATGATCACAAGACATGATGAAAGAGAAGATTATACCTGTGCCTTTATCTCACAGTCGTCCTCAGAGTCGGACTATAATCAGCACAGAGAGAGCGACACGTATATTACACACACACACAAACCTTGTGTTAACACTTCACATTCAAACAGAGGCTGAGGAGAAGGCTTGAAACATCAGTACTGACATGAATACGTTTATACAGTACAGCTTGTAAAAGTTCATTCTGATTCTAATGTCATGAAGCCTTCACAAAATATCTGTACAGTTGTGGAACTGGTAAGAAGGCACAAATAAACACACACACTCACACACACGCATGCATGCACATGCACACACAAACATACACGCACACAAAAGCATGCACAAACACACCCATGCATTCTCACACACACAAAGTACGCATGTGCACATACGCATGCATGCACGCACGCACACAAACCCGTGCACACACACAAAAGCATGCATGTTTGCGCGCGCACACACACACACGCACAAAAGCATGCACGCACTAACACAGACCCATGCACTTACACAGACACATGCAGGCACAAACATAAACACACACACACAAAAGCACAAACATACACACACACAATCGCACAAACAAACTCATGCACGCACACACACACAAAAGCATGCATGTTTGCGCGCGCACACACACACACGCACAAAAGCATGCACGCACTAACACAGACCCATGCACTTACACAGACACACACATAAACACACACACACAAAAGCACAAACATACACACAATCGCACAAACAAACTCGTGCACGCAAGCACGCACACAAAAGCATGCATGTTTGCGCGCGCACACACACACACACACGCACAAAAGCATGCACGCACTAACACAGACCCATGCACTTACACAGACACATGCAGGCACACACATAAACACACACACACAAAAGCACAAACATACACACACACAATCGCACAAACAAACTCATGCACGCACACACACACAAAAGCATGCATGTTTGCGCGCGCACACACACACACACACACACACACACGCACAAAAGCATGCACGCACTAACACAGACCCATGCAGGCACACACATAAACACACACACACAAAAGCACAAACACACAATCGCACAAACAAACTCATGCACGCACGCACGCACACAAACCCATGCACACACACAAAAGCATGCATGTTTGCGCGCGCACACACACACGCGCACAAAAGCATGCACACACACTAACACAGACCCATGCACTTACACAGACACATGCAGGCACACACATAAACACACACACAATCGCACAAACAAACTCATGCACACACGCACGCACACAGACCTCAGTTGCAGTTGTGTTGTCATCACAAGCAAAGTCAGTTTGATCGCTGTCAGTCTGTAATCCAAGAAGGTTTCCACAACATTACAGCAATAAAAGAAAGAAATGTTTGGTTTAAATGTCATGATGTCACTCAGACTGTGATGATGTAGGTGATGAACATCCCGTGAAGATGTGACCCAACACAAAGAAACGCAACTCATGAGAAGTTCCTTTCTAAACTCTGAAGACATGTAGAGATGATAAATCTATGAACTCAACTTCACACACATTCACTCTTTCCAAAGACTGATGATGAGAAGAACACGAGTGAAGTCAGATGACACACACCTCCTCATCTGAGCTGTCCTGAAAACTCTGGTTGAGAGACGTGCTCAGCGCCGCCGCTTTGGGTTCCAGATAACACAGACACAGCGCCAGCGGGAAGGAAAGCGTGAGGGCGTACGGCACGGAGAAAGACGTGGCCAGCAGGAAGAAGAAGATGAAGAGGAAGCAGGGAATGAGAGAGGGAGATTTAATGGGCATGAAGTGATGTAAACTCTCGGGCAGGAAGCGCAGCTCCGTCAGGTCCGGGAACGACAGGTATCCGTCATCGTCCAGGAGTGAGGAGAGGTCGGGCAGATGCAGAGAGAAAGAGAAGAGCGTGCCGCGCTTCTGATCCAGTCTCTGTTTACGGGCGGACAGCAGGAGCGCTCGCTCCTCCAGCAGAGCCGCTTTACGATCCGCCCGGGCCTGTCGCCGTCGGCAACCCGCCGTGGTCTTGACCGGGCTGACGGAGGCGGCACGCTGACGACCGCTTCCTCTGCGTCTCCGCCGGACCTTCGTGGATGAGACGGGAGAGGATGGGAGGGAGAGCTCGGAGCCCAACGGATCGGATGAGTACGCGCACGACTGATGATGACAGCGGTGTGAGAAACAGAATGAGGGTGTGAAGGGAAACATGAAACACGGTGTGATCGGAAGAAGAACAGAGGAACACAGTTAAGTGTACACGAAGTCAGAGGACGAGATCCCAGAATGCACTGCGTTCTGAAAGTCGAACGAAACACAGCTGACGGGAACATAATCAAACAACAACAGACTGTTACCTTGTTAACAGAAGTGGGCGGGGCTTGTTCTGATTCGTCGTGGCTTGTTTTATTCTCCTCCACAGAGTTCAGTTCTTCAGCATTCTTGTCCGGGGTTCCCACGGTGATAGGGTCATCCTCAGCATCGGGAGGATTGTCACGATTGACCGCCACTGGTGCTGTTGACAGAAAACACAATTCATCAGTCACACTTTTCATCGGAGGCGACAGGTCACATGATGCTCGTGTTGTTATGACGTAATACCGCTGTCCATGCCGAGAGCCACCGTGTGTCGTCTGCTGCTCGTGCGCTGGAACTGAGGAGCGGTGCGTGCGATCTGAGCGCTGGCTCGACGCGTCTGAGCTTGAGTTCGGCCGCTGTAACGAAACTTTGAGCCCAGTGACAGGAACTTTTTGGGAGGGGCTTCAGGAGACACCAGCCTGAAGAACATCATCACATCATCATCATCATCATCATCCATCTCAAAAATGTAAAAGTAAAAATGTCTTTAATGGATCTTTCTCTGACCCTAAAATCCTTTACATAAGACCCAGAGAAACACAAACATGGTTCTGTATATTTGTTATTAAATATGTATTTTTACATGAGACGTTCAGTCTTGTTCTTTCAGAACCCATGCTATTAGAAGACATATTTATAATTCATTTTTTATAAAAACGTTCAAATTGATTTGTAGCATCCGGGTGACCGTGTGTTATTAGTCTCGAGAGGTTGTTATCTGGGAATACGAGCCGTGTAATATGTTACAATAATACAACATTTATTTCCTGTTACCACACAGTGATGGCAAATAAAAGCACTGTTTTTAATCCCTCTCTCTCTCTCACCTGAAGAAGGTGTGATGCTCCACACAGACTTTCCAGAGTCTCTTTGCTGCTCTGTGATTGGGCAGTTTAAAGCCGATCGTGCTCTCAAACTGTTCAAGCTAGATCAGAAGATGATGATTGTTTTCAGAACTTCAGAAGTGACGTCACCATCAGATTTATTAGATCAGTGAATGATGATCATGGGTGATACCGCACACACAGATGTTCTCACCTCTCCTGGTCGGACTTTGATGTAGAAGTTGTTCCTCTTGTAGGAGATCTTGAGGATTTTAGGCCAGGCGAAGCGGTTGATGCGCAGTTTATCTCTGTAGATGAGGAGACCGCTGGAACACACTCCCAGCATAATCTCCACCCCCTCTGAATCCTGAACCAATCACAAATCAATACATCATTACTGATCAACAACACACGGACACGCGCACTGTCGGCATGACTCAGCAGGAGAAACGTGACATCATGAATTCTCTGCAGTGAGTTTTCATGCTTGTGTTTGAGATGATGCGACGAAACAAAAAGACAGAAGCTGCACGAGTGCAGAGCGACACGCGTGCATACACACTGCAGTGCAGCGCACACACACACACACACACATCCAGCACCTATGAAAACACACGCATGCAGATAGCAGCAGCGCATCATCTTACCTTCTCCTGCAGAGTTGCAAAGAGCTCAAGCAACCGGCCAACCAGCTGTCAGAGCGGAGGAGGGGCGAGAGAGAGAGAAAGAGAGAGACAGACAGACAGTGAAAGAGAGAGAGAGAGAGAGAGAGAGAGAGAGAGAGAGAGAGAGAGAGAGAAAGAAAGAATTGTGTTGTGCTGTGCTGCAAGAGCCAATCAGAATCTAGGATATAGAATGAGCATCAACAACACTGAGTGGGTGAGACAGAGAGAGAGAATTGTATCGTGTTGCCAGAGCCAATCAGAATCTAGCTCTTGAATGAACATCAACCGCAATGAGAGAGAGACAGAGAGAGAGACAGAGAGAGAGACAGAGAGAGAGAATTGCAAGAGCCAATCAGAATCTAGCTCTTGAATGAGCATCAACCGCAATGAGAGGGAGAGACAGAGAGAGAGAGAGCGAGAGAGAGAGCGAGAGAGCGAGAGAGAGAGAGAGAGAGAGAGAGAGAGAGAGAGAGAGAGACAGAGAGAGAGAGAGAGAGAGAGAGAGAGACAGAGAGAGAGAGGGAGAGAGGGACAGAGAGAGCGAGCGAGAGAGAGAGACAGAGAGAGCGAGCGAGAGAGACAGAGAGAGCGAGAGAGCGAGCGAGAGACAGAGAGAGAGAGACAGAGAGAGCGAGCGAGAGACAGAGAGAGAGAGACAGAGAGAGCGAGCGAGCGAGAGACAGAGAGAGAGACAGAGAGAGCGAGAGCGAGAGAGAGAGAGAGAGAGAGAGAGAGAGAGAGAGAGAGAGAGAGAGAGAGAGAGAGAGAGAGAGAGAGAGAGAGAGAGAGAGAGAGAGAGAGAGAGAGAGAGAGACCTCTCGTGTCATGAAGTTTTGAACAGAACAACAAAAGCAGAGCAGAAGAAAGCTGATGATGAGAGGAGCAACACTACACAAGACAAAACATCACAACAAACACAATACAGAGCACACACACTTACTCACAAACATACATATACACGCAGAGCCGATTCTTCCTATACGCAGACTGCGCAGGTTGCGTAGGGCCCGTACACCACCAGGGGGCCCCATGAGTGCCAAATCTAAAACACTTTTGTAAAAAATACGCTATTTTTATAACTTGAATTCAACTTTAAATCTCAACACAGATCTCAACACACAAAAACAATCTCCTTCTCACGCACAGTTTGTGTGGGTCTTATAAATGCACGTCAAACACAAGTCATACCTTAGCATGATGTAGATCGACCCCGTACATAGAGAGTTTCTTTGCATTTTCCAGGAAAAGCATCTCAGCCTCAGCCGGTGTCATACCTCTATAAAACACACACACAAATAAATACTGCAAAATAAACACTTTATACACAACTCAACACACACAAATAAATACTGCAAAATAAACACTTTACACAACTCAACACACACAAATAAATACTGCAAAATAAACACTTTATACAACTGAACACACACAAATAAATACTGCAAAATAAACACTTTACACAACTCAACACACACACACACACACACACACACACACAAATAAATACTGCAAAATAAACACTTTATACACAACTCAACACACACACACACACAAATAAATACTGCAAAATAAACCCTTTACTCAACACACACACACACACACACACACACACACACACACACACACACACACACACACACACACACAAATAAATACTGCAAAATAAACACTTTACACAACTGAACACACACAAATAAATACTGCAAAATAAACCTTTAACACAACTCACACACACACACACACACACACACAAATAAATACTGCAAAATAAACCTTTAACACAACTCACACACACACACACACACACACACACAAATAAATACTGCAAAATAAACACTTTACACAACTGAACACACACAAATAAATACTGCAAAATAAACACTTTACACAACTCAACACACACACACACACACAAATAAATACTGCAAAATAAACACTTTATACACAACTCAACACACACACACACACACAAATAAATACTGCAAAATAAACCCTTTACTCAACACACACACACACACACACACAAATAAATACTGCAAAATAAACACTTTACACAACTGAACACACACAAATAAATACTGCAAAATAAGCCTTTAACACAACACACACACACACACACACACACACACACACACAAATAAATACTGCAAAATAAACCTTTAACACAACTCTCACACACACACACACACACACACACACACACACACAAATAAATACTGCAAAATAAACACTTTACACAACTCAACACACACAAACACAAATAAATACTGCAAAATAAACCTTTAACACAACTCACACACACACACACACACACACACACACACAAATAAATACTGCAAAATAAACCTTTAACACAACTCACACACACACACACACACACACACACAAATAAATACTGCAAAATAAACCTTTAACACAACTCACACACACACACAAACACAAATAAATACTGCAAAATAAACACTTTACCCAACTGAACACGCACGCACACACACACAAATAAATACTGCAAAATAAACACTTTACCCAACTGAACACGCACACACACACAAATAAATACTGCAAAATAAACACTTTACCCAACTGAACACGCACACACACACAAATAAATACTGCAAAATAAACACTTTACACAACTCAACACACACACAAATAAATACTGCAAAATAAACACTTTACACAACTCAACACACACACACACAAATAAATACTGCAAAATAAACACTTTACACAACTGAACACACACACACACACACACACACACAAATAAATACTGCAAAATAAACACTTTACACAACTGAACACACACAAATAAATACTGCAAAATAAACACTTTACCCAACTCAAAACACACACAAATAAATACTGCAAAATAAACACTTTACACAACTCAACACACACAAATAAATACTGCAAAATAAACACTTTACACAACTCAACACACACACACACAAATAAATACTGCAAAATAAACACTTTACACAACTGAACACACAACTCAAAACACACACAAATAAATACTGCAAAATAAACACTTTACACAACTCAACACACACAAATAAATACTGCAAAATAAACACTTTATACACAACTCAACACACACAAATAAATACTGCAAAATAAACACTTTATACACAACTCAACACACACAAATAAATACTGCAAAATAAACACTTTACACAACTCAACACACACAAATAAATACTGCAAAATAAACACTTTATACAACTGAACACACACAAATAAATACTGCAAAATAAACACTTTACACAACTCAACACACACACACACACACACACACACACAAATAAATACTGCAAAATAAACACTTTATACACAACTCAACACACACACACACACACACACACACACACACACACACAAATAAATACTGCAAAATAAACACTTTACACAACTGAACACACACAAATAAATACTGCAAAATAAACCTTTAACACAACTCACACACACACACACACACACACACAAATAAATACTGCAAAATAAACCTTTAACACAACTCACACACACACACACACACACACAAATAAATACTGCAAAATAAACACTTTACACAACTGAACACACACAAATAAATACTGCAAAATAAACACTTTACACAACTCAACACACACACACACACACAAATAAATACTGCAAAATAAACACTTTATACACAACTCAACACACACACACACACACAAATAAATACTGCAAAATAAACCCTTTACTCAACACACACACACACACACACACAAATAAATACTGCAAAATAAACACTTTACACAACTGAACACACACAAATAAATACTGCAAAATAAGCCTTTAACACAACACACACACACACACACACACACACACACACACACACACACACACACAAATAAATACTGCAAAATAAACCTTTAACACAACTCTCACACACACACACACACACACACACACAAATAAATACTGCAAAATAAACACTTTACACAACTCAACACACACAAACACAAATAAATACTGCAAAATAAACCTTTAACACAACTCACACACACACACACACACACACACACACACACACACACACACAAATAAATACTGCAAAATAAACCTTTAACACAACTCACACACACACACACACACACACACACAAATAAATACTGCAAAATAAACCTTTAACACAACTCACACACACACACAAACACAAATAAATACTGCAAAATAAACACTTTACCCAACTGAACACGCACGCACACACACACAAATAAATACTGCAAAATAAACACTTTACCCAACTGAACACGCACACACACACAAATAAATACTGCAAAATAAACACTTTACCCAACTGAACACGCACACACACACAAATAAATACTGCAAAATAAACACTTTACACAACTCAACACACACACACACAAATAAATACTGCAAAATAAACACTTTACACAACTCAACACACACACACACACATAAATACTGCAAAATAAACACTTTACACAACTGAACACACACACACACACACACACAAATAAATACTGCAAAATAAACACTTTACACAACTGAACACACACAAATAAATACTGCAAAATAAACACTTTACCCAACTCAAAACACACACAAATAAATACTGCAAAATAAACACTTTACACAACTCAACACACACAAATAAATACTGCAAAATAAACACTTTACACAACTCAACACACACACACACAAATAAATACTGCAAAATAAACACTTTACACAACTGAACACACAACTCAAAACACACACAAATAAATACTGCAAAATAAACACTTTACACAACTCAACACACACAAATAAATACTGCAAAATAAACACTTTACACAACTGAACACGCACACACACACACAAATAAATACTGCAAAATAAACACTTTACCCAACTGAACACGCACACACACACACACACAAATAAATACTGCAAAATAAACACTTTACACAACTGAACACACACACACACAAATAAATACTGCAAAATAAACACTTTACACAACTCAACACACACACACACAAATAAATACTGCAAAATAAACACTTTACACTTTACACAACACGTACACACACAGATAATCAAAACCTCCAGAAAAGAACAGAATTGACTGTATGTGCAAACCAACATTAGTATTATCAAAGCACAGAAACCACTAATAAACGGTCTCAGAGAAATCCTTAAGAAATGCAATGAAAGCACATAAAACAGTTCATAGAAACACAGTTAACACACATTATTACAATGACTTATGAATAAGACCTTTGACTTTGAGACATGCAGTTGAACACTACAGTACAATATACTGTCAATATACACAAGAGTGTTTCACAATCTTAATGAACAAAGCAGTGCATTGTGGTTCAGCTGGATCCGCACTGAGCATCGGAGTGAGTCTTTGTGCGTTTAGACATTCACAATTAATGAATCCAGACATCCCCCACACACACAACTGGATGAATAAACACTAGTAGTGTTAAACTGAATGACTGAGAGTCAGTGTCTGTGTAGTCATCACGTGTGATTCATGAAATACAGTGAGAGATGTTGATGATGTGAATCTGACCTGTAGCTGCGGTGTAGCTCCATCACTTTCTCCTCCAATTCTTTGGTCTGGTTCGGGGCTAAACGCACATTGCTGACATAACCAGACCCTTGAACATCAGAGTCATGATCTCCTAACTCACACTGAAGTGTGTAAGAGCCCAACAGAGCTTGAGTGGCAAAAGAACACGGCAATCGACCCGAGAGCACGTCATCCCTCAACTGAAGACACAAGAAGTACCTGTGAAACACACACACACACACACACTATGAACACAACCGAACTCAACGTATAAAACCAAATTCATCTACAAGCCAAGTATACACGCAATACTCAAACAGACCAAATGAGAGTGTTTCATTGGAAGTGTTTCAACTTCCGGTCTTTAATTGGCTAGTGTCTAATAATATAACTTTATATTTTACGTAATTTATGTTAACATTAATCTATATGATTATTTTATTGTATAATAAGTGGGTAAAATTTTACATTAAGGTATCCTTTATGGAGCATTTATAAAGGTGTTCATTAATGATTAATAAGTAATTTGCAAATGCGTTATAAGGCAGTTATAACTACATGAATAAAAGAGGGATTCTAATGAAATACCTGTCAGATAGTGACCAGGTATAACTAAAAACAACACCCCACAAACATTACAAACATCATCAAGAAAATAATGAATCTACTTTCCAGTCAAATAAATAAATAAATACATTTATTAAGCATTTATAACATGTCAGTTAAACATGGCTCACTATTTGTTATTATAACTGCTTCCAATGTTTCCTCATCTGTAAGTCGCTTTGGACAAAAGCGTCTGATAAATGACTAAATGTAAATGTATTTGTCAGTTATTTCATTAGAAGCCCTAATTTTATTTATGCAGTTATTACTGCTTTATAACGCATTTGTAAATGACTTATTAATCATTAATGAACATAAAAATGCGTTATAAAGGTGAACCTTAATGTAAAATGTTACCAATAAGGTTATTAAAACATTTGCTGAATTTTGTGGTATGTTTGTTTGTATCAGAAATAATCTGCTGGGACTATATTGTGAACGTGTAAAGGAAGTTAAGGGCAGTCCACGAACACGCGCAGTAATGTTTGTTTATGTTGTCATGTCGTTTGAATAAGTGTGTAAAGTATTTTTCTAAGAAGTAGAGTGAAACAATACGTAATTTTATATACGTGGGTCACATGATTGATTTATCATTCTCCCTTCATTAGAGATTTTATTACGCTCATGATCACACACACACACCTGGTGATATCTTCAGAGAGTTGCACTGGATCCGGCGTGTAAAACTTCACACCGAAGGAGAAGCTCCAGACATCATCTGAAAACACCAGCGTTCACAGTCACGACAAGAGCTTCACATGACGCGTGTTTATCAAGCATGACATACCTCTCATCTGTTTCTTTATCTCTTTGGAGAGGTCAAGCCAGTTCTGTGAGGAGAAGAAAACTTTCCAGTTGATTAAACACATCTCAAAGAGTTTAATCATGACATAATAATACACAAGCAAACACACACAACCTTATGGCCTTCAGCGTCACGGTATGCCAGGCCGAAATAATCCTTCTCCAGAAGATTCAGATGATCACAGACTTTATCAAACACCACATGACCTTTAGTTCTCTTCTGCAGATAAACAACACATTAACCTTCATGAGACGAGGACAAACGTTCTGCTAGACAGACACATGTACAGCGCTGCACTTATTACTCTCTATCATTTCATTCAGATCAATATCAGGATATATGTTTGTCTGTATCAGCCATCTGTATTCATAATCATGACTTCAGTCTAATACTTTACGTTTCTGATTGTAATGAATTTAATGAGTCTCGCGAGACGACCTCAAGCACTTTATTCATACTTTAGTCTGGCTTAGCCAAATCACAGTTTTCATAGAAAACACAATACCATAATGCTTTGCAACACATTCATGATGGTCCATAAAGCGAGAGACACGCCGACTGAAAAAAGAATTTGTTTAACAGCAGAAATGATCAATTCTACACAATGTTGGTGTGAGGTCTATGCATGTGTGTCGACATCTTTGTACCCACTTTGTAAGACCAATGAGTTGGGACACACTCCCTTTTTAAGCATCTCATTTAGCGCAGACAGACCGCCCTTAGTCAGATCCATTAAACTTGAGGAATGCTTCATAAATTTGACCCCATCTCACCTTTAGCATTGATTTAAACGCTTTTTGACCTCCCTATATAAATAACACGCTGTTCTGTTTCAACACAGCAAAGCTAAACAAAGTATTGTTGTATATTAAACCTTACGCAATAACAATAGAGTGCAAATGATCAAATGAATTACAAAGATTAAATGAAGGCCAACTAAGTGGGACAATAAAGACCTCCCTACTACCCCTAACTAGAGCCGACACCAAATTTGGCTGACAATTAATTGCCTAATAAATCATTGCGATTATGCCGATTAATTGTCTGTTTTAGAGCTTTGACATTTAATTCTCACACATTTTTTATTCAGCTTTGAAACACAAGATGTCATCATATATTTAAGGTTTAGGCTTTTACCGGTCAATAATACAACCGCCAAATAAATGAAGTAAATTGATCAGGAGTGAATTGAAGCCTCATTAAAATGCTTCTAGTCTGTTTTTGTCTAACTTGCAAGACTACAATAAAAGTTTACTTCTTAAAATGTTCCATGTTAATGACATTTTGGTAGGCTGGTTTACACACTGAGCTTAAATAATATTAAATTATACTAAAGGTTATTTTTATGGCATATACTTGAGTTTTTTTTAAAGTGATTGTGTTGTGGTGGTACATTTTACAGGTGTTACCATGCTTTAGTTACAGTATATACACTTAAAATATACAATATGCAGGCACTACAGAGCCCCCTAGTGTCTCCTACAGAGATGATCTGAAACCATCACGATGAGACGATTATTTAATAATCAAGACAGCCCTACCCCTAACCTTACCGTACACTTTATCATTAAACACCTGTCGGCCATATTTCAAATATGACCTTGAAAATGAATGCCTGTATGATCTGATGCGTGATGTGAAATGAAGAAAGAGATCGGCGTCTTTCTCTCTCTGGGGTAGGACCCTCCCACATTTCTTGTGCTTCCGAGGCCCTCGGATCTATGTTTACGCTTCATTGTTAGAGAGCATTCATGTGAGTTCAGAAAGATGTTGTCGACGCGTGTGAATGTTGACACACCTCTAGCGTGCAGGTGAAGTCAGCGCCGTCCAGCAGTGTGACTTTACACTCCATGTTCTTCTGTCGGTGTTTCCACGACAATCTGCTGCTCAAAGACTTCTGGGAAATACGGTCGTTGTCTTGATGCTGCTGCTGATCTGGTGAAGTGACGTCTGATTCGTCGCCTCCGTAACGCTGCTGAGACACGGTAAATGACAGCAGATGTCATGTCACGGAGTCAAACAACAGCTTCACTTCTCAAAACTCTCGCTCACATGAAGCTTTGAGAATCATTTCAGTCATTCAGAACACTTCATCAAGCCGGTAATAGATGAGCAGCTGAGACTCATTCTCAACATTCGTCAGCATCGCATCACATTTTCATTTCACTGCTTCGCTATTAATAGACTTTCATCTTTTAATCACGTTACATAATCTCCATTATCTGCTTTCTAGAAACGATGGTGAAACTGAGCTTACAGAAGTACAACATCACAAGTATAAAGACCATGATGAACTTTAGCGTGTGGTAAAGATGATGAACATGATCACCCGTCGTGAGCGAGGAGTCAGATGTGATGCTGAAGGTGTGTCCGTTCTGATGTGTCCTGAGGATGAGATGTGCTGCTGGTGATCTTCACACGGTCTTACTTGAGATTCTGTGTCTGTTTCCGTCGTCATGACGAGTTACACTGAAAGCACACACACACACACACACACACATGTGAATAAAACACTAGACTTCAAGTTGCAGGTGAATCTGAATGTTGAAGATTTAATACAACCTGTTTCCTACTCAGCACTGAGTGATTTAACTCAAACTGAAAGCAACACTTTGTAGTTCTTCAACCTTAAATAATGATTTCAGTGGTGAAACAACTCTTCACTGGACGAGTTCTTCTGCTACCCGAGCAGTCTAATAGCGTCTACAAGCACACCCTGTAATGTCTGTGGTGTTGGGTCCCGCTCATCCCCTGCCTGCGGAAGAGTGCCGCATGCTTACCAAACGACGCTTCTGCATTCACCGGTATCATCGGCTCAGATTCAGGAGTATTGCGCTGCCCGCGGGGAAGCTTATACAGTGACACTATTCACACCACTGGTAACAGACAATGGCACTTATCAACCACATGGGGGAACCCTTGCTCACCAGTGACACTGCAGTGTTAGCTGCCCACTGCTCCAGATGTGTGTGTTCACTACTCTCTCCGTGGGTTAAATACAGAGATCACATTTGGGTTATGGGTCACCAAATCTGACAAATAGGTCACTATCACCCGTGTTCTATAGTGTTGCTTTACTATCCAATTTTGACAATATATGTGTATGTGCATTTTGCTTTAGTCTAGAAAAAAAAATATGAATTAATGTTATTTTAACATTCAGAATTACTTCCTATCAGGAGTTAGCGAGTTATGATTATGATTTGATGAGTTTTGACAGTTTCTGTATAATGTATAACCTCAGTCCATCAAACACATCACGTCTCATTCTCTCATGCACACGTTTCCACAAACAAATCATGATTCACCAATCCTTCTGTAAAATGAAAACACACGTATGCAAAATGACATAAGTTATAATCAGAGTGTATCAGAAGAACAAGTGTTCACACACACACAATATAAATAAATATAAAAACAATGATAAACATACATGTATGTGTGTATGTTAATGTAATTCTGAGTAAATTGGAGTTCTGGCTAAACAGAAGTGAATATTTATCTAGTAACACAACACACAGACTTCTGATTATTACACTTACAGCAGATGACAATAAACACCAACATCAGCACGACTAAAAGCTTTCTGTTAGTTTATACACACAACAGCAGCTCTTTACTTAAATAAACAATGTGCACACAAACACTTAAGCACACACACATACACACTAACCTACACACACACAAATGCGCACACACACACACACAAACCCACATACACACACACACTAACCTACACACTCCCGCACACACACACAAACCCACGCCCGCACACACACACACACACACACACACACACACAAACCCACATGCACGCATGCCCGCACACACACACACGCCTGCACACACAAATGTACACACACACACACACACACTTGAGTTTATAAATAGAGTTGTGTTTATTCTGCTGTAGTGTGTGGTTGGATCTGGGTTTTTCTCAGCATCATCACTCAAAGATCACAGCAGCTCTGAGGTCCAGCGGCCAAAGCATGTGACACGCATTCAAACCCGTGATTTACAGACACACGCTTGACATGCAGTTCTCTTAAAAACACTCTGATATTACTTCTGATAAATGCTCCAACATGCCAAAAACATGCAGCGTGTCCGTGTTTATTCATTTCAGTCTAAATCATAGAGCTGATATAATAAATATGAGCGTCAGAACAAACATACAAAACTAAAACTACAATGACAAGCTGCTTTAAATATAATGATTCAGCACTCATTCGATGTAAACACATTAAACATGCGACGACCTGATCACAGTTTACAGTATTACACGTGTGAATCTGTTGCCCTGTTGAACATTAGCGTGTCTTGTGTTACAGTCTTGACAGATCCTGCATTCATGCGTTAAAGTGCAGCTCTGATGTCAAACTGCTGATGAACTCTAAATCAAACTCAAGCGCAACAGAAAGTAAAGCTATAAACGTCTAAAACAACCTCAGAGAGAGAAAACATTCATCATTCTATAGAGCGTTTGTAATGACGGAATCATCTGAACTCTTTTTAATGTTCGGTAAAATCACAGTTTTAATGTCACTGCAGATAACAGAGACACTGTGAGTGTGAATGAATCAATCACCGTCATTTCATTAGACAATCACATTCAATCACTCAACATTATAAAGTTTCCCCTTGACCTCTGACCCTTGACCCCTACACATTCAACGGACAACACACGAGTGAACCCACAGCACAGATCATTGAGTTGAAATTCACTTTCATTCTTTAAAGCACAGATGAGTTCAATCATCTTACAGTCTTAAACATCATCACCCTGTCTTTAAAGGGACACTTCACCCAGAAATGAACATTCTGTCATCATTTCCTTTCCGTTGTTCCAAATGTGTTTGTTCAGATATTTGTAAGAATGATTATAACCAGACAGATCTCAACATAGCAGATACACAGTAATGTACTGTAATAACTTGATGGATGTATTCTTCTGTGCATTCTTATAAAAGCGACATCAATATTTTAATTCGACCACGTGTCTGTGAAACCAGGCCTTACAGTTCATGATGAAAACTCAATGATTCATCAAAGAACTCATTTCTCACCTTATATTTACACTAAAACAATTAACAATGTGACGTGCGGCAGATTGATTGACGTTTGACTACAAATGCAATAATAAAACTACAGTGACGTTTGTGGCTACTATGGTTTGAAACGCTACAGATAAACACGGTCAATATTTGCATGGAATGAAATCCACTCCTCAGTTATGAAATAATAACAGTAACACGCAGTTATGTAATATATAGTAAAACATGTGAGCGGAATACACAAAACATTGATTAACAATCACCGGTCTTCTGTTTACACTCATTACATCTGTTAACACTGCACGAGACGAATCGAATCAACCAATCGCGTCGCGTCTGTATTTAGAAATAAACCCGCTGTTCGCATGTAACACGTATGTTGTTAGAAAACACGAGAATCACGAGCTGTCAGTATTTGTGACTCTTCTGTGTCTGTGTAGAAACACGTTTCGTGTTTGGATCACGTGTCGGAGGAAAAGAACGTCAGTCGCGTTTGATCTGTTGGTGTAAGAACACCGCACTCACAGACTCTCTCACGCATGAAATAACACGTTACCGGACATGCTGCGACGCGTCTCTCCTCGGGTGTCGCGCTCCTCTCCTCCCGGCCGCGGCGCGTCTGACAGCGGCTACAGCAGCGTCGAGCCTCCGCTCTTCTCCTCAAATGACGGAGGGGCGGAGTCACGGGACATTACGACATGACGTCACGTGCTGAGAAACTTTAAACGTCTTTAGTTTTTAAGATCATTATTCTGTATAAAACATTCAGTCTTGACTCTCTAGACATGTGAGTGCTAGCTGGCTCTTCTGTGTCTATTTTAATTTAATGTCATAAAATGAGCTTTTACTTTCATATAAATACAATAGGCCTACATGTGAGCAGAAATTGCACTTTTACAAAAAAAGTTGAATAATCCGACCGACACAAAAACAACACGTTCTATTATTACCTCTGAAGTCATTTTTATGTCGAATAATTCAATTAGATTTACACAACTTTCTTATAACATACAGGTCAATTTATTCACAATTTCAAATCAAATTTACAAAAGAAAAATTAGTTGATTTGACTTTTTTTACTCGTGAATGCAAAAACTTGCGATAAAGAAATGAAGTAAGTTGTTTTTTTTCAGTAGAGTTAGAGATAGTTTTGTTGTTGTTCTATAATAAAGAATGATTACGCACATTGATTGTTTGTGTACACGCAACAACACTTTATTAAGAACTAAAACAATTCAATGTTATGTTTTTGTCATTCTCTGTGACGCAGATAAAGTGAGTTTTTTGTGAAGTGTGTCATATGAAAGTCCAGCAGCTTGTGTCAGGTACACGCGTGTGCTGTAATGAGAGGGCACAGATGCTAAGACATGGTCACATGGGTGGAGCGCCGTTTCAACATGTGTTTGCATTAAACTCAAAGCCAGTCAACCCAACTTAAAAATTCAGTTTACAAAACACTTTCTGACAGCGATGTAAACAGCATGAATGGAGTTCTATAAATCATTATAAGCATGGTAATGACATAACAGCGAAAGACAAGAGAAACAAAGAAGTCTTTTCAAAATCTTGTTGAAAAGTGTCCATACCAGATGAGGATTTCATAGATAAAGAGCAGGAGAAACGATAGAAAACAATTTCACCAAACATTAAAGAAACAAAACAAACCTTCAAATTATTTTTAAACCATATTTATTAGCGTGGCATTGGCCATCCATCCAATCAAATTTTTAGGTACTGTTATGTTAAATTGTTGTTTTAAGTTCAGTGTTATGCCGGTACGTCGTCATTTCCGCGTACGAGTAATAATTCTGAAATGTATAAAACAATTTTTTGTAATGTCGATGTTAAAAAAAAGATGTGATTTTGTATTTTCAGCATGTTAAACTATATATAAAAAAGGTACAAATTAAAGCGAAACTATTTTTTGGTTAAATTGTGCAATCTGAATTTTGTAGTTTACAGGAAGTCAGCGAAGAGATATCAACACAGGCATTATCCTCGTTTTGTTGTAGATAATTATTTGCTAAGCACCCTTTGACCTCAGTCAAACACTTAAAGGATCAAACTAGCGCTGTGAATAAAGCATTGTGCATTAATACTTTCTCACGTGTACAGACGACTGTATGAAAGTCACTGATAGGTGAATTGATCTGTAACACTATGAAAGTGCTAAACGCAGCAGATACTGAGATTTCTTCAGAAGTCTTTCAATCAAAGTGAAAGTTCTCAGCACAGGACGGACTCTTGTTTTTCTGTTCTGACATGTTTCTCACGAGAGATAAAGCGTGACTTTCAGTTTACACATGAAACAGATCCCATGTTACTCCACAGAAAATCAGATCATGTTATCGAGTCACATCACCGTCCAATAATATCCACATAGATGAAATCACACATGTGACCCTGGACAACAAAACCAGTCTTATGGGTCCATTTTTACCCATAAGAATAATAAAGCTTTCTACAGATGTATGGGTTGTAAGGATGTGGTAATAAATGGCGGAGATACAACCGTTTAAAACTCCGGAATCTGAGAGTGCAAATAATCCAAATATTGATAAAATGGCCTCGTAGCAGACAAAAATACAGTTTTTGATATATTTAGAGTAGGACATTTACAAAATATCTTTACTTAATATCCTAATGATGTTTGGAATAAAAGGAAAATATATCATTTTGACTCATACAATGTATTTTTGGCTTTTACCTCAAATATTCCCGTGCTACATAAGATCCGGGGTCACACATGTCATATGAGCAACATTATTCAGTTTTAAATTTTCAGGATCTGTGCTGAATAATGAACTAAAGCAATACAAGCCTATAACTGATGTTTCTGGACAAAGATCGTTCATATATAACAAAAAATCAGAACAGGATCAAGATGAGCAGAGTTGAAGTTAAACCCATAATGTTCTGGTTGGAAATGAACTTTTGTATAATGTGTTCAATATTAAAGTGACACTTCACCCAAAAATGAAGATTCTGTCATCGTTTACTCCGTTATTTGAAGAATGTAGGACAGCAAACAGTTCTGAGGCACTTTTGACCACCATTCACTATGGGAGTCAATGGGGGTCAAGATCCGTTCTTCCAAATATCTTCTCTGTGTTCATCTGAACAAAGACATTTATACACATTTGGAAGAACTGGAAGGAGAGGAAACAATGACAGAATTCTCCCTTTAATATTGACACAGCATACATCATCGCTTAATCAAATAATCTGCTCAACAAATAAAAGTAAAATGTATGTGTGTATATATATATATATATATGCTGTTTGTATTTTATATGGTGACTATGATAAATCATTGAAGAGGTGTACATCATGTCTTTGAGATCTCTGGACTCTTTACAGCTCCTCAACACTCTCACTACATACGCCGTGTGTGACCTTTGAACCACTGATCCTGTAGCACATTACAACTATTATCACTCTTATCACCCGTCATGACTGTTAAAAAGATGATGAAATAAAAGCCATAAATACTGTCTCTAAACAAAGCACTTCAGAAACAAGTGCAAAGCGCTTGAATCTCAAGTTCACCTTCATCATTCAACTGATGATTTCTACATCGGGAGGTTTTTCAAACACTGTCCTGTTTCACCTCAGACTCAAAAGAGAAAGATAACAAACAATACATTGATCTTTAAACTGATATTTAATGACTTTCTTTCTCCAGAAGATATTTAGAAGAATATCTGAACCCGATTGAAAACCACGTCAAGATTTCTCAAGATATCTTCTCTTGTGTTTCACAACAGGTTTACGACCGCATGAGATTTTTGGCTGATCTATCCCTTTCATATATAAGAGAAATATCAAAGTGATCTTTTATTCGTTTGATGTTGGGGTGAAATGTAGGCTTGATGTGTTTCCAATTCAGCGTGAAGAACGTCACATTAATCATGAGCCAATCAGAACCAGCAGTGAAGAAGTGTTTACGATCACATGATCAGAATCTATGAGCACTCTCATTATAAATCCCAGCTGATGTCTTTATATGGACACAAGAATCATCCGGCTGATCTACACGACTGACACGGACGTCTTATCAGACCTTTGACTTTATCTGAACAGCCGTGTGTCTTCTGCTGAGCTACACACAAACGTCACGTGAACATCACGTTCAGGAACTTATATGGAAAAAGTGCCAGATGAGCATAAGTGAGCGTGAGCAAAGTCTGCAGTGCCAACTCAGCTGAACGGTGAGGAAAAACAGACGAGGACGCCTCCCGCGACCTCAGGAAAGTGCGTACTATGGACGACAAGGACCTTTGAGCGTCTCCTTATCGGCCACCCTCTGATAAACAGGCAGAAATATGCCACACCCACTTGACCTCTGACCCCTGAACAGCATCTTCCTGCACCGAATGAACTCAAAAGTACGGTTAACGCTGTGATGTTTCGTGACGCCGGCCGGACCCTTTCTCTCTCTTTCCACCAAATTCTTCACATGATTCACATCGCTGCTTATCTACATGTTTAACAAACAACCTCCAGACGAACCGATCAATCTGTGCTCAAAGGACGGGTAGAGAAGAAAAGACGTAAACAAATGTTATCAAAGGCAGACGGCCGTTCTCAAACACATGAGAGCATTGAGGATGAGCATTTCAAAGCAAAGCAACATTTATTTGAAGGGTTGAGACACTTTTCTCTAGCAATGGTTTCTGAAGGAATCAACAAAAGTCAAACCACGTCAGCAAATACCAGCGTGAGGAAATGAAAACTAAAGACGGGAGCTTCCTCTTTCCACAGAACAATCTGCACTTTTAACATCACACACGCGTCTGGTTTATTATCTCTGTGGGGACAGTCCATAGCCGTAGTGATTTTATCCACAACCCAACCCCTAAAGATCATAGACAGCTTTTTGCATTTTTAGATTTTCAAAAATGATCGTTCTGTACAATTTATACGCTTCTTTGCCAATGGGGACCTCCATATTGATCCCCACAGTGACACGAGTCCCCATGAAGTGTTCAGGTTTAGGTCCCCACCGGGATATAAGAACAAGGCCACAGACACATATCAACACACACCATGTTTTATGGGGACATTCCATAGACTTCCATTGATTTTAGATCAGGCTTATAATCTATTTTATCCCCTACCCCACACCTAAACCAAATCACACAAACCTTTCTGCATTCTCATATTTCCAATAAATATAATTGTGTATGTTTTATAAGCTGTTTTAACACACATTTCTAGTGTATATAACATTATCAACATGCCAACACATAGATCATATTATTCTCCTCATGAACAAATCTTGTACTTTTAAATATCATGTGTTATGATAACTCATTCAAAGGTTCATTCAGTTGTGTCTATTAGTCAACTTCATTCAATCTAAACATAAGATTCAGTCAGTTTTCATGTACTTCCCAGTCATTCACTTCATCAGATATTGTCATTACGTTATTGTGATTGGTCATTATAAAACACACATGAAAGCAATGCTGGAAGGCTTATGACTGTATCATATTTCCTGCTCTAGAAATACGTGAAAGGGTTTTTTCCCTGGAAAAGCCCCGATGTCAAATATATTCATTCCTGCATCACAGAATAATGAAAGAGTTTCAACTCACCAACAACACAAACACGATCCAGATGTTCATACGATCCAGAAACAGATCCGATATTCCAGAAGAAGAACATAAAAGAATTTATTGAGAGAATCCAACCGGTGTCT
Organism: Barbatula barbatula; assembly: GCF_947034865.1. NCBI lineage: Eukaryota > Metazoa > Chordata > Actinopteri > Cypriniformes > Nemacheilidae > Barbatula > Barbatula barbatula. The sequence continues at coordinate 314,140 of NC_136764.1, forward strand.
TCACATAAATGTGTACATATATATGTACTTTTACACATTTAAACCTCAAGACTAAACACATGCAACACTAATAAATCAAGGACAGCTCAGTGTATTTAAGATGTCTAAAGAAATAAACATTACATTTCTAGAATTCAATTGATTTCTTTTCCGCTTTTGAAGCCCAATCTTCTGATTCCGCAGTGAACAAACAGTAAAATCATCTATTGTATTATTGCTCCAGTATGACATGTCGCTTATGCTCCCTGAACTCTCTGTAAGTCGCTTTGGATAAAATCATATCTGAACATGTTATACTGTTATAGTATTATTATAAATACTGATTTTACCCTGTTTACCTCAAACTCTCTGTCAGAAAGAAGATTTTACCCTGTTTACCTCAAACTCTCTGTGAGAATGAAGATTTTACCCTGTTTACCTCAAACTCTCTGTCAGAAAGAAGATTTTACCCTGTTTACCTCAAACTCTCTGTGAGAATGAAGATTTTACCCTGTTTACCTCAAACTCTCTGTCAGAAAGAAGATTTTACCCTGTTTACCTCAAACTCTCTGTCAGAAAGAAGATTTTACCCTGTTTACCTCAAACTCTCTGTCAGAAAGAAGATTTTACCCTGTTTACCTCAAACTCTCTGTCAGAAAGAAGATTTTACCCTGTTTACCTCAAACTCTCTGTCAGAAAGAAGATTTTACCCTGTTTACCTCAAACTCTCTGTCAGAAAGAAGATTTTACCCTGTTTGCCTCAAACTCTCTGTCAGAAAGAAGATTTTACCCTGTTTGCCTCAAACTCTCTGTCAGAAAGAAGATTTTACCCTGTTTACCTCAAACTCTCTGTCAGAAAGAAGATTTTACCCTGTTTACCTCAAACTCTCTGTCAGAAAGAAGATTTTACCCTGTTTACCTCAAACTCTCTGTCAGAAAGAAGATTTTACCCTGTTTACCTCAAACTCTCTGTCAGAAAGAAGATTTTACCCTGTTTACCTCAAACTCTCTGTCAGAAAGAAGATTTTACCCTGTTTACCTCAAACTCTCTGTCAGAAAGAAGATTTTACCCTGTTTACCTCAAACTCTCTGTCAGAAAGAAGATTTTACCCTGTTTACCTCAAACTCTCTGTCAGAAAGAAGATTTTACCCTGTTTACCTCAAACTCTCTGTCAGAAAGAAGATTTTACCCTGTTTACCTCAAACTCTCTGTCAGAAAGAAGATTTTACCCTGTTTACCTCAAACTCTCTGTCAGAAAGAAGATTTTACCCTGTTTACCTCAAACTCTCTGTCAGAAAGAAGATTTTACCCTGTTTACCTCAAACTCTCTGTCAGAAAGAAGATTTTACCCTGTTTACCTCAAACTCTCTGTCAGAAAGAAGATTTTACCCTGTTTACCTCAAACTCTCTGTCAGAAAGAAGATTTTACCCTGTTTACCTCAAACTCTCTGTCAGAAAGAAGATTTTACCCTGTTTACCTCAAACTCTCTGTCAGAAAGAAGATTTTACCCTGTTTACCTCAAACTCTCTGTCAGAAAGAAGATTTTACCCTGTTTACCTCAAACTCTCTGTCAGAAAGAAGATTTTACCCTGTTTACCTCAAACTCTCTGTCAGAAAGAAGATTTTACCCTGTTTACCTCAAACTCTCTGTCAGAAAGAAGATTTTACCCTGTTTACCTCAAACTCTCTGTCAGAAAGAAGATTTTACCCTGTTTACCTCAAACTCTCTGTGAGAAAGAAGATTTTACCCTGTTTACCTCAAACTCTCTGTCAGAAAGAAGATTTTACCCTGTTTACCTCAAACTCTCTGTCAGAAAGAAGATTTTACCCTGTTTACCTCAAACTCTCTGTCAGAAAGAAGATTTTACCCTGTTTACCTCAAACTCTCTGTCAGAAAGAAGATTTTACCCTGTTTACCTCAAACTCTCTGTCAGAAAGAAGATTTTACCCTGTTTACCTCAAACTCTCTGTCAGAAAGAAGATTTTACCCTGTTTACCTCAAACTCTCTGTCAGAAAGAAGATTTTACCCTGTTTACCTCAAACTCTCTGTCAGAAAGAAGATTTTACCCTGTTTACCTCAAACTCTCTGTGAGAAAGAAGATTTTACCCTGTTTACCTCAAACTCTCTGTCAGAAAGAAAGTCTTTACCTGACGACCTCACACGTTCACGCTTCAGCCTGTCGAGTCTCCTCAGGCGGACACTCAGACCCCGCCCACATCTCTGCTATTGGGTCCTTCCGGCTTAGAACACGCCCACACAAATGCCTATTTCCTATTTCAAGGGACTTTATTGAATATGTTTGCGTGTTCAGTCTATATTGCCAAAGCATTGAACACATAACAAGACATAAAATAAGAACAAACACTAGAGTCAAGTTAAAATAAGGTGCTGAGTAAGAGAATGAAATATATAATAATAGTATATTGCTCTTTTTTGACATATCTCTTATTGCTCCCTTATCTCTTTGTAAGACTCTTTGGATAAAAGCGTCTGCTAAATGTAAATCATCCCGTCCAATCACTTCAATGTCATTAAACCGTGAGCACGTGTCTGCTTTTCTCTTTATCTGTGATAAACATCAAACCTTATATAGTCTATTGTTATACTCCATTATATACTTGCAGATATACAGTAGGATACTTTTATTATCAAAAGGTTTGATTGTTTTTAGGTTATACACGAGATTGTACCTGTAATTGTCCGCTAGATGTCAGTATGAACTCACTGACGTCATCTGAACACCATCACATCAGATTGAATTCAACACGACAAGAATCAAGCAGAATTAGTTTGAATTCAGATCATTTTATTTTCATCTAAACTCTATGTATCGGGAATAATTTACACAGAATCTGCTCATACACAAGCCTTTAAACACAGCCATCAATGTGAATGAACACAAGACCTGAGTCCTCCAGCTACTGTAAATCTGTTATTGCTCTTTGTGTTGACAACACCTGCTCACTAATAAGAGTGAAGATACTAGGAATACATTGCATAATCATAAACAACTACTTTAGTGTTTTCCTACATGAATGGGAACTTTTGTTTAGTGCAAAGAGATGTTTCATTCTAATGTCAGGATCTAGTATTTATGATCTAGTTTAATTTATATCAAATGTATAAAACAAGTTTATTGTTGTCTTCATTCAGAAAACCACCCGACTTTCTACTGAAACGTTAATGTGATATTTATCTACTTAAACAGAATGTTTCTGGTATCGACGTACAACAGTATAAATACAGTAAACATAAAAACATTGAAATCTATTTTTGAAAAGAAAGATGGATTTGATTTTAAACAAAAACATGGTTTTATAATGAACTAAACAGACTTCAAAACAATGACCAAATGTCATGTTACAATATCACATTAATATGCATTCAGTTCATGTCCTCTAACAAACACAGATACATCACGTGTTATATATGAATATGTGAACTATATCCGCTTCATTTCTGACAGAAGGACGTTATAAACGGATTCATGGACAGAATAATTCTCTCAAACTATGTTTTTTTATGACATCACAGCAGTATATGGCTTTTCACCGGCAACTTTAAATGTATAAAAGACACATGTCACATCCACGTATGACGCGATGCTCTTGCATACAAAAATGATTGAAGAAGAATGGGATTCGTCTTCATGAACAGATAACCAGTTAATGCATCTCTTCTGATCAATGAAAACAACATGAGAATACAGAAAGATGAAGAGCGACTGAATCTGTTCCATTGTATAGTGCTTTATTTATAAATAAACATCCACTTCTATTGTTTATACCCTTAGAAAAAAGATATTCAAGTGTGCTATTAGCATACTATTTGATGTACACTTAAAACTTAAGTATACATGACTTCTAAGTATATCTTAAGTACACATGACTTGTGCTGAAGTCTACGTATGTTTGATCCATACTTTCATATTTTGATAGAGATACTAAAAGTATAACAAAGTATCCCAAGTATATTTAGCTTGCAGTTGTGTTAATTCAACTAAATATATATTTTTCTCTAAACTAGTGAGAGTATACACAGTGTACTTTCATCAACTACACAAAATGTGCTACTGAACAAGAACAACATCATTTTGTCTCAAATTCTCTTGTGCTGTATATTACACAAGGTGCTTAAAGGTTTGTTCACAGCGATGCCATAGAAGAAGCATGTTTGGTTCCACAGAGAACCAGTCAGTCCAAGCTTCTGTAAAGAACCAGCTCTTTCTTACCTGTTTATTATCCACAAAGAACCTTTTGTGAAACAGAAAGATCTCTTCAGATGTTAAAGGTTCCTCTATGGCATCGAAGAAACTTTTGTAGCACCTTTTCTTTTTAGGAGAGTAGAAAAGAAGGTCAAACATGTTTGGAATGACATGAGGGTGAATATATCATGACATCATTTACATTTAAAAAAGATCTTTGTGAAAGATTGCTATACACTGTGTTTGCAGCAGAATAATGACTTGAAACGCGTTTCAGCTACACGATAATCCAAACTATGGCACTTTCCTGCATCCGAACAGCAGTCTGTTTTTTCAGATCTGTGGTCATTCATGCGTCTGGTGATGTCGCAATGTGTGCGTGCAGCTGTGTGTCAATTCATCCTCGCATCCCCCTACACCCGCGCCGGGCGTTCCGTCAAACGAATCTCCGCCCAGATCCGCCAGTTTAATGTAGCCCTTACTCCCCGAGCGATCCAGCCTCGGACAGCTGAACCTCCGTGATCTCTCGTCCTGGCACTGGCTGGTGCCCACATCCGACAGGGCATTCAGCGACAGATGTGACCCGGTCACCCGCATGACGGGCGTGGGAGGCAACAGCTGGAAGTTCACAATCTGTCTGTCATCCAGCTGAGATTCCTGGGATACGGAGAGTCCTGTCCTTGACACTTCCGCTGTGGTTTCCACGGCGGCGCTGATGAACGGGCCGCAACTCCTGCGGCGTTCCGCGTGCGCTTCCTTCTCATCTCTCTCCTGCATGTCGCAGTTGTTGAGTTTAATGACGGGTAAAGTGAACGCGTTGACGGAGGAAGTGACTATGGAACGCGTCTCCCAGCGTCTCGGTGCGCCGCACGGGTCCTCGCCGCCGCTCTGCTCTCTGTAGATGCTGTATATCGTATCTGTAAACGACGGCCTCTTCCCGCTCGAGCTGTACTCTCTGGCGTGTGACGGGCGTCTGAAATGTCTCCCTTCACCTGTGGACTGCACGCAACTGATGAGACCGTTGAAGGGCGGCAGGTCTTTGGCACGCAGGCTGTGGAGGTCTATGACGGTGGAGTAAATGTCTCTCAGATTGATGGTTTTCGTCTTCTTGTCTCGATCCTCGTGCAGAACGGCGTTGGCGCAGATGAAGAGGAAGATTCCGACGCCCATCACCAGAGGTCCGAACACTTTCAGGTTATCCGAGTACAAATAACTGGCAAAGAGACGTGCGAAGAATCCGATGGACGGCGCGCTCTGGGATGAAGAGTTTCTGCTGTCCGTGGTGTTCGCTTGGTTCAGCACAAAGAACTTCCTGTTGCTCGTGACGTTCGACGCATCCCAGGGGGCGCGCGCCGCCGCTACCTTCCTGAAGAACCTCTCCGGGTGTTTGGGGTTTTCTTTGGGCCAGTATCCCAGCACAGCCATGGTGATGCCCACCAGTAAGACGAGAATTCCCAGCACAGCCACCAGGCCGGAGAGAGAGCACAGTTTCACTTTTCCCTTCACAACAACCATGTCAGTTTTACGCTTCTTCAGCGCTTTCCTCTTCTTTTTGTTTTCCGCTCTGTTCCTGGTGCGGAGAGAGTCCTGGCGCCGG